>NW_017218774.1:0-11725 GCF_001704415.2 Capra hircus | reverse complement strand
AAGATACGAGGTTTTCCTAGGCAACGCAGAGGCAGCTCCGTTTCCTCCTCAAGCTCGAGATGAGGGATCCTTCCCCTGCTTTTCCTGGAAAGAATTCCCGACGTTTTGACGCATCTCAAGAGGAGGCGAGCTGCACAGAAAGGCGAAGGAACTCATGGTCGTGCCACCATTCCAAGAGTCCCCAGATGTCTCAGTCCATTCCAGAGGATCCTGTTTTCCCTGCACTGCTTCGACTTTCACGCTGAGGATCGACTCACACCTGGTGGCACGTGTGACAACCCTGTGGAAAGCCTCGTGGAAAGCCTCCAGGGAAAGCCACAGATCCCTTAATCACGCGACAGAAGCATGACACTGCTGCTACAGCACGGAGGAAAGCGCACGTGCATGCCCCTACTCGAGACGAGAACTGACTCCCCGGGGAGACTCCAGAAATACCCAAGATGCATGTCAGCCCTGGAGAGGAATCCTCAGGTTCCGGCCCCGACTCCACACAAGGTCTTAGGCCCTGGCATCGACGGGGAGAGGAATAGCGACAGGACCTCTAGCAACTCACATGGGGACTGGCCTTTCCTGAGGTAACCAGAGCGGGTCCATGAGGTCCCCGTCGTAAGTCGAGAGCACCTGCCGCAACTCGGTAAAATCCAGGAAGTTCTCACATGCAGGTGAGATGAGGCCCGTTTCCACTGATGTGTCTCCAGGCTAATCACACGTGAACTCTGGAAATTCTAAAGAGTCTTTCACAGTCATGCTGCAACTAAAGAGTTCCCCGACATACCCGTCTCCACTCAAGAGGAAGCACGAGGGTCCCGGCCACATCCAGAGGAGCTCCGTTTCCAGCTCGTTGCTCGAGAGGAGGGATCCTTTCCCTGTGTGGTTGGGAATGAATTCCCGGCGTTCCGGTCCCATCTCAAGATGAGGCCGCTCTCCACAGGAAAAGGTGAGAGGAACTCAAGGGTCGTGCCACCATTCGCAGCGTCCCCCAGATGTCTCAGTCCATTCCAGGGAAACCTGTTTTCCCTGCACTGCCTTGACTTTCTAGCCGAGGATCGACTCACACCACGGTGGCACGTGGGACAGCCCTGTGGGAAAGCCTCGTGGGAAAGCCCCGTGGGAAAGCCTCGTGGGAAAGTCTCTAGGGAAAGCCACAGATCCCTTGATCCACGCGAATGGAAGCGTGACACTACTGCTACAGCTCTGGAGGAAATCGCACGTGCATGCCCCCACTCGAGACTACGACTGACTCCCCTGGGGAGACTCCAGAATTACTCCAAGATCCATGTCAGCACTGGAGAGGAATCCTCAAGTTCCGGCACCGAATTCACACAAGGTCGTAGGCCCCGGCATCGACGGGAGAGGAATCCCGAGAGGCCCCTGAGCAACGCGCATGTGGACTGGCCTTTAATGAGTCCATCAGAGCGGGTCCCTGAGGTCCCCGTCATAAGTCGAGAGCACCTGCCCCAACTCGAGAAAATCCAGGAGGTTCTCCCCTCCAGGCAAGATGAGGCCCATTCCGCTGAGGCGTCTTGAGGCTAATCACACCTAACCTCTGGAACTTCCAAAGGGTCCTTCACACCCTTGCTGCAACTCAAGAAATTCTCCGACATACCCGTCTGCACTCGAGAGGAAGCACGAGAGTCCCACCCATATCCAGAGGAGCCCCATTTCTGCCTCTTAGCTTCAGAGGTGGGATCCTTTCCGTGCGTTGTCTGGAAAGAATTCACCGAGTTCCCGTCCCAATTCAAGAGGAGGCGCTCTCCACAGGAAAGGCGAGAGGAACTCCAGTGTCGTGCCACCATTCGCAGAGTCCCCCAGATGTCTCAGTCCATTCCAGGGAAACCTGTTTCCCTGCACTGCCTCGACTTTCAAGCCGAGGATCGACTCACACCACGGTGGCACGTGGGACAGCCCTGTGGGAAAGCTTCTTGGGAAAGCCTCGTGTGAAAGCCTCGAGGGAAAGCCACAGATCCCTTGATCCACGTGAAGGAAAGCATGACATTGCTGCTACAGCTCGGGAGGAAAGCCCACGTGCAAGCCTCCCCTCGAGACGAGGACTGACTCCCCCAGGGAGACCTCAGAAGTACCCCAAGATCCATGTCAGCACCGGAGAGGAATCCTCAGGTTCTGGCACCGACTCCACACAAGATCTTAGGCCCCGGCAAAGACGGGAGAGGAATCCCGAGAGGCCGTCGAGCAACTCGCATGGGGCCTGGCCTTTCCTGAGGGCACCAGAGCGGGTCCCTGAGGTCCCCGTCATAAGTCGAGGGCACCTGCCGCAACTCGAGAAAATCCAGGAGGTTCTACCCTCCAGGCGAGATGAGGCCCATTACCGCTGAGGCGTCACGAGGCTAATCACACCTAACCTATGGAACTTACAAAGGGTCCTTCATGCCCTTGCTGCAACTCAAGAAGCTCCCCCACATACCCGTCTCCACTCGAGAGGAAGCCCGAGAGTCCCGCCCACATCCAGAGGAGCCCCGTTACTGCCTCCTAGCTCGAGAGGAGGGATCCTTTCACTGAGTGGTCGGTCAAGTGTTCCCGGAGTTCCCGTCTCATCTCAAGAGGAGGCGCTCTCCACAGGAAAGGCGAGAGGAACTCCAGATTCGTGCACCCATTCCCAGAGGCCCCCAGATGTCTCAGTCCATTCCATGGAAACCTGTTTCTCCTGCACTGCCTCGACTTTCTAGCCTAGGATCGACACACAACACAGTGGCACGTGGGACAGCCCTTTGGGAAAGTCTCGTGGGAAAGCCTCGAGGAAAAGACTCGTGGCAAAGCCTCGAGGGAAAGCCACAGATACCTTGATCCAGGCGAAGGGAAGCGTGACACTGCTGCTACAGCTCGGGAGGAAAGCGCACGTGCATGCCCCCACTCGAGATGAGGACTGACTCCCGTGGGGAGACTGGAGAAGTACCCCAAGATCCTTGTCAGCACTGAAAAGGAATCCTCAGGTTCGGGCACCGACTCCACACAGGTCTTAGGCCCCGGCATCGACGGGAGAGGAACCCCGAGAGGGCCCTGAGTAACTCGCATGGGGACTGGTCTTTACTGAGGCCACCAGAGCGGGTCTCTGAGGTCCCTGTCGTAAGTCGAGAGCACCTGCCGCAACTCGAGAAAATCCAGGATGTTCGCCCCTCCAGGCGAGATGAGGCCCATTTCCGCAGAGGCGACTCGAGGCTTATAACACCTGACCTCTGGAACTTCCAAAGGGTCCTTCACACCCTTGCTGCAACTCAAGAAGTTCCCCGACATACCCGTCTCCACTCGAGAGGAAGCACGAGAGTCCCGCCCACATCCAGAGGAGCCCCTTTTCCGCCTCCTAGCTCGAGAGGAGGGATCCTTTCCTTGCATGGTCGGGAAAGAATTCCCGGCGTTCCCGTCGCATCTCAAGAGGAGGCGCTCTCCACAGGAAAGGCGAGAGGAACTTCAGGGTCGTGCCACATTCCCAGAGTCACCCAGATGTCTCCGTCCATTCCAGGGAAACCTGTTTTCCCTGCACTGCCTCGACATTCAAGCCGAGGATCGACTCGCACCACGGTGGCACGTGGGACAGCCCTGTGGGAAAGCCTCGTGGGAAAGCCTCTTGGGAAAGCCTCGTGGGAAGGCCTCGAGGGAAAGCCACAGATCCCTTGATCCATGCGAAGGGAAGCGCGACACTGCTGCTACAGCTCAGGAGGAAAGCGCACGTGCATGCCCCCACTCGAGACGAGGACTGACTCCCTTGGGGAGACTCCAGAAGTACCCCAAGATCCATGTCTGCACTGCAGAGGAATCCTCAGGTTCCGGCACTGACTCCACACAAGGTCTTAGGCCCCAGCATAGACGGGAGAGGAATCCCGAGAGGCCCCCATGTAACTCGCATGGGGACTGGCCTTTCCTGAGGCCACCAGAGAGGGTCCCTGTCGTCCCCGTCGTAAGACAAGAGCACCAGCCGCAACTCGAGAAAATCCAGGAGGTTCTCCCCTCCAGGCGAGATGAGGCCCATTTCAGCGGAGGCGTCTCAAGGGTATTCACACCTAACCTTTGGAACTTCCAAAGGGTCCTTCACACCCTTGCTTCAACTCAAGAAGTTCCCCGACATACCCGTCTCCACTCAAGAGGAACACGAGAGTCCCGCCCACATCCAGAGGAGCCCCGTTTCCGCCTCCTAGCTCGAGAGGAGGGATCCTTTCCCTGCGTGGTCGGGAAAGAATTCCCGGCATTTCCGTCGCATCTCAAGGGGAGGCGCTCTCCACAGGAAAGGCGAGAGGAACTCCAGGGTCGTGCAACCGTTCCCAGTGTCCCCCAGATGTCTCAGTCCATTCCAGGGAAACCTGTATTCCCTGCACTGCCTCCACTTTCAAGCCGAGGATCGACAAACACCACGGTGGCACGTGGGACAGCCCTGTGGGAAAGCCTCGTGGGAAAGCCTCGAGGGAAAGCCACAGATCCCTTGATCCACGCGAAGGGAAGTGCGACACTGCTGGTACAGCTCGGAAGGAAAGCGCACGTGCATGCACCCACTCGAGACGAGGACTGACTCCCCTGGGGAGACTCCAGAAGTACGCCAAGATCCATGTCAGCAGTGGAGAGGAACCCTCAGGTTCCGGCACTGACTCCACACAAGGTTTTAGGCCCCACCTTCGATGGGAGAGGAAACATGAGAGGCCCCCGTGAAGCCCCGAGCAACTCGCATGGGGACTGGCCTTTCCTGAGGCCACCAGAGCGGGTCCCTGAGGTCCCCGTCGTAAGTAGAGAGCACCTGCCACAACTCGAGAAAATCCAGGAGGTTCTCCCCTCCAGGTGAGATGAGGCCCATTTCCGCTGAGGCGTCTCGAGGCTATTCACACCTAAACTCTGGAACATCCAAATGGTCCTTCACACCCTTGCTGCAACTCAAGAAGTTCCCCGACATAACCGTCTCCACTCGAGTGTAAGCACGAGAGTCCCGCCCACATCCAGAGGAGCCCCGTTTCCGCCTCCTAGCTCGAGAGGAGGGATCCTTTCCCTGCGTGGTAGGGAAAGAATTCCCGGCATTTCCGTCGCATCTCAACAGGAGGCGCTCTCCACAGGAAAGGCGAGAGGAACTCCAGGGTCGTGCCACCAATCCCAGAGTCCTCCAGATGTCTCAGTCCATTCCAGGGAAACCTATTTTCCCAGCACTGCATCGACTTTCAAGCCGAGGATCGACTCACACCACGGTGGCACGTGGGACGGGCCTGTGGGAAAGCCTCGTGGGAAAGCCTCGTGGGAAAGCCTCATGGGAAAGCCTCGTGGGAAAGCCTCGAGGGAAAGCCACAGATCCCTTGATCCACGCGAAGGGAAGCGCGACACTGTTGCTACAGCTCGGGAGGAAAGCGCACGTGCATGCCGCCACTCGAGAGGAGGACTGACTCCCCTGGGGAGACTCCAGAACTACCCCAAGATCCATGTCAGCACTGGAGAGGAATCCTCAGGTTCTGGCACCGATTCCACGCAATGTTTTAGGCCCCGGCATCGACGGGAGAGGAATCCCGAGAGGCCCCGCGCAACTCGCATGGGGACTGGCCTTTCCTGAGGGCACCAGAGCGGGTCCCTGAGGTCCCCCTCGTAAGTCGAGAGCACCTGCCGCAACTTGAGAAAATACATTAGGTTCTCCCCTCCAGGCGAGATGAGGCCCATTTCCGCTGAGGCGTCTCCAGACTAATCACTTCTAATATCTGGAACTTCCAAATGGTCTTTCACACCATTGCTGCAACTCAAGAAGTTCCCCGACATACCCGTCTCCGACTTGAGAGGAAGCACGAGAGTCCCGGCCACATCCAGAGGAGCCCCGATTCCGTCTCCTAACTCGAGAGGTGGGATCCTTTCCCTGCGTGGTCGGGAAAGAATTCCCGGCGTTCCCGTCGCATCTCAAGAGGAGGCGATCTCCACAGGAAAGTCGAAAGGAACTCCAGGGTCGTGCCACCATTCCCAGAGTCAACCAGATGTCTCCGTCCATTCAGGGAAACCTGTTTTCCCTGCACTGCCTCGACTTTCAAGCCGAGGATCGACTCACACCACGGTGGCACATGGGACAGCTCTGTGGGAATGCCTCTGTGGGAAAGCCTCGAGGGAAAGCCCCTCATCCCTTGATCCACGCGAAGGAGAAGCGTGACACTGCTGCTACAGATCAGGAGGAAACCACATGTGCATGCCCCCACTCAAGATGAGGACTGACTCCCCTGGGGAGACACCAGAATTACCCAAAGATCCATGTCAGCACTGGAGAGGAATCCTCAGGTTCCGGCACCAACTCCACACAAGATCTTAGGCCCTGGCATTAACGGGAGGGGAATCACAAGACGCCCCCGAGCAACTCGCATGGGGATTGGCCTTTCCTGTGGCCACCAGAGCGGGTTCCTGAAGTCCCCGTCGTAAGTCTAGAGCGCCTGCCACAATTCGAGAAAATTCAGGAGGTACTCCCCTCCAGGCGAGATGAGGCCCATTTCCCAGAGGCGTCTCGAGGCTAATCACACCTAACCTATGGAACTTCCAAAGGGTCCTTCACACCCTTGCTGCAACTCAAGAAGTTCCCTGACATACCCGTCTCCACTCGAGAGGAAGCACGAGAGTCCCGCCCACATCCAGAGGAGCCCCGTTTCCGCCTCCTAGCTCGAGAGGAGGGATCCTTTCCCTGCGTTGTCGGAAAAGAATTCCCGGTGTTCCCGTCGCATCTCAAGAGGAGGCCCTCTCCGCCGGAAAGGCGAGAGGATCTCCAGGGTCGTGCCACCATTCCCTGAGTCCCCCAGATGTCTCAGTCCATTCCAGGGAAATCTGTTTTCCCTGCACTGCCTCGACTTTCAAGCCGAGGATCGACTCACACCACGGTGGCACGTGGGACAGCCCTGTGGGAAAGCCTCGTGGGAAAGCCTGGTGGGAAAGCCTCGAGGGAAAGCCACAGATCCCTTGATCCCCGCGAAAGGAAGCATGACACTGCTGCTACATCTCGGAAGGAAAGCGCACGTGCATGCCCCCACTTGAGACGAGGACTGACTCCCCTGGGGAGACTCCAGAAGTACCCCAAGATCCATGTCAGCACTGGAGGGGAATCCTAAGGATCCAGCACCGACTCCACACAAGGTCTTAGGCCCCGGCATCGACGTGAGGGAATCCCGAGAGGCCCCGAGCAACTCGCATGGGGACTGGCCTTTCCTGAGGCCACCAAGCGGGTCCCTGAGGTCCCCATCGAAAGTCGAGAATAGCTGCCTCAACAGGAGAAAATCCAAGAGGTTCTCCCATCCGGGCGAGATGAGGCCCATTTCCGCTGAGGCCTCTCGAGGCTAATCACATCTAACCTCTGGAACTTCCAAAAGGTCCTTCACACCCTTGCTGCAACTCAAGAGGATCCCAGACATACCCGTCTCCACTCGAGAGGATGCACAAGAGTCCCGCCCACATCCAGAGGAGCCCAGTTTCCGCCTCCTAGCTCGAGAGTAGGGATCCTTTCTCTGAGTGGACGGGAAAGAATTCCCGGGGTTCCCGTCGCATCTCAAGAGGAAGCGCTCTCCACAGGATAGGCGAGAGGAACTCCAGGGGTCGTGCCACCATTCCCAGAGTTCCCCAGATGTCTCAGTCCATTCGAGGGAAACCTGTTTTCCTTGCACTGCCTCGACTTTCAAGCCGAGTATTGACTCACACCACGGTGGCACGTGGGACAGCCCTGTGGGAAAGGCCTCGTGGGAAAGCCTCGTGGGAAGCCTGGAGGGAAAGACACAGATCCCTTGATCCACGCGAAGGGAAGCGTGACACTGCTGCTTCAGCTCGGGAGGAAATCGCACGTGCATGCCCCCACTCGAGACGAGAACTGCCTCCACTAGGGAGACTCCATTAGTACCCCAAGATCCATGTCAGCACTGGAGAGGAATCCTCAGGTTCCGGCACTGACTCCACACAAGGTCTTAGGCCCGGGCATCGACGGGAGAGGAATCCCGAGAGGCCCCCGAGCAACACGCATGGGGACTGGCCTTTCCTGAGGCCACTAGAGCGGGTCCCTGAGGTCCCCGTCATAAGTCGAGAGCACCTGCCGCAACTCGAGGAAAATCCAGGAGGTTCTCCCTCCAGGCGAGATGAGGCCCATTTCCGCTGAGGCGTCTCGAGGCTAATCCAATTCTAACATCTGGAACTTCCAAAGGGTCCTTTCACACCCTTGCTGCAACTCAAGAAGTTCCCCGACATAACCGTCTCCACTTGAGAGGAAGCACGAGAGTCCCGGCCACATCCAGAAGAGCCCCGTTTCCGTCTCCTAACTCGAGAGGTGGGATCCTTTTCCCTGCGTGGTCGGGAAAGAATTCCGGCGTTCCCCGTCGCATTTCAAGAGGAGGCGCTCTCCACAGGAAAGGCGAGAGGAACTCCAGGGTCGTGCCACCATTCACAGAGTCAACCAAATGTCTCCGTCCATTCCAGGGAAACCTCTTTTCCCTGCACTGCCTCGACTTTCAAGCTGAGGATCGACTCACACCACAGTGGCAGGTGGGACAAACCCTGTGGGAAAGCCCTCGTGGGAAAGCCACAGATCCCTTGATCCACGCGAAGGGAAGGGTGTCACTACTGCTACAGCACGGGAGGAAAGCGCACGTGCGTGCCCCCACTCGAGACGAGGACTGACTCCCCTGGGGAGACTCCAGAAGTACCCCAAGATCCATGTCAGCACTGGAGAGGTATCCTCAGGTTCCGGCACTGACTCCACACAAGGTCTTAGGCCCCTGTATCGACGGGAGAGGAATCCCGAGAGGCCCCCGAGCAACTCGCAAGGGGAATGGCCTTTCCTGAGGCCACCAGAGCGGGTCCCTGAGGTCCCCGTCGTAAGTCGAGAGCACCTGCCCCAACTCGAGAAAATCCAGAGATTCTCCCCCTCCAGGCGAGATGAGGCCCATTTCCGCATAGGCGTCTCGAGGCTATTCTCACCTAACCTCTGGAACTTCCAACGGGTCGCTTCACACCCTTGCTGGCAACTCAAGAAGATCCCCGACATACCCGTCTCCACTCGAGACGAAGCACGTGAGTCCCGCCTACATCCAGAGGAGCCCCGTTTCCGCCTCCTAGCTCGAGAGGGGCGATCCTTTCCCTGCGTGGTCCGGGAAAGAATTCCCGGCGTTCCCGTCGCATCTCAAGAGCAGGTGCTCTCCACAGGAAAGGAGAGAGGAACTCCAGGGTCGTGCCACCATTCCCAGAGTCCCCCAGATGTCTCAGTCCATTACAGGGAAACCTGTTTTCCCTGCACTGCGTCGACTTTCAAGACGAGGATCGACTCACACCACAGTGGCACGAGGGACAGCCCTGTGGGAAAGCCTCGTGGGAAAGCCTCGTGGGAAAGCTTCGAGGGAAAGCCACAGATCCATTCATACACCAGAAGGGAAGCGTGACACTGCTCCTACAGCTCGGGAGGAAAGCGCACGTGCATGCCCCCACTCGAGACGAGGACTGACTCCCCTGGGGAGACTCCAGAAGTACCCCCAAGATCCACGTAAGCACTGGAGAGGAAGCCTCAGGTTCCGGCACCCACTCCACACAATATCTTAGGCCCCTGCATCGACGGGAGAGGAATCCCGAGAGGTCCCCGAGCATCTCGCATGGGGACTGGCCTTTCCTGAGGCCACAAGAAGCGGGTCCCTGAGGTCCCCGTCGTAAGTCGAGAGCACCTGCCCGCAACTCGAGAAAATCCAGGAGGTTCTCCCATCCAGGCGAGATGAGGCCCATTTTCCGCTGAGGCGTCTTGAGGCTAATCACACCTACCTCTGGAACTTACAAAGGGTCTTTCACACCCTTGCTGCAACTCAAGAAGTTCCCCGACATAACCGTCTCCACTCGAGTGTAAGCACGAGAGTCCCGCCCACATCCAGAGGAGCCCCGTTTCCGCCTCCTAGCTCGAGAGGAGGGATCCTTTCCCTGCGTGGTCGGGAAAGAATTCCCGGCATTTCCGTCGCATCTCAACAGGAGGCGCTCTCCACAGGAAAGGCGAGAGGAACTCCAGGGTCGTGCCACCAATCCCAGAGTCCTCCAGATGTCTCAGTCCATTCCAGGGAAACCTATTTTCCCAGCACTGCCATCGACTTTCAGCGAGGATCGACTCACACCACGGCACGTGGGACGGCCTGTGGGAAAGCCTCGTGGGAAAGCCCCCCTGATGGGAAAGCCTCGTGGGAAAGCCTCGAGGAAAGCCACAGATCCCTTGATCCACAGCGAAGGGAAGCGTGACACTGCTGCTACAGCTCGGGAGGAAAGCGCACGTGCATGCCCCCACTCGAGACGAGGACTGACTCCCCTGGGAGACTCCAGAAGTACCCCAAGATCCATGTCAGCACTGGAGAGGAATCCTCAGGTTCCGGCACCGACTCCACACAAGATTTAGGCCCCGGCATCGACGGGAGAGGAATCCCGAGAGGCCCCCGCGCAACTCGCATGGGACTGGCCTTTCCTGAGGGCACCAGACCGGGTCCCTGAGGTCCCCCTCGTAAGTCGAGAGCACCTGCCGCAACTTGAGAAAATACATTAGGTTCTCCCCTCCAGGCGAGATGAGGCCCATTTCCGCTGAGGCGTCTCAGGCTAATCACTTCTAATATCTGGAACTTCCAAATGGTCTTTCACACCATTGCTGCAACTCAAGAAGTTCCCCGACATACCCGTCTCCACTTGAGAGGAAGCACGAGAGTCCCGGCCACATCCAGAGGAGCCCCGATTCCGTCTCCGCTAACTCGAGGGAGTGGGATCCTTTCCCTGCGTGGTCGGGAAAGAATTCCCGCGTTCCCGTCGCATCTCAAGAGGAGGCGATCTCCACAGGAAAGTCGAAAGGAACTCCAGGGTCGTGCCACCATTCCCAGCAGTCAACCAGATGTCTCCGTCCATTCAGGGAAACCTGTTTTCCCTGCACTGCCTCGACTTTCAAGCGAGGATCGACTCACACCACGGTGGCACATGGGACAGCTCTGTGCGAAAGCCTCGTGGGAAAGCCTCGAGGAAAGCACAGATCCCTTGATCCACGCGAAGGGAACCATGACACTGCTGCTGCAGCTCGGGAGGAAAGTCGCAGCGTGCATGCTCCCACTCGCAGACAAGGAACTGACTCCCCTGGGGAGACTCGCAGAAGTACTTCCAAAATCCATGCAGCACTGGAGAGGACCGAAAGTTTCCGGCACCGACCCACTACAAGGTTTTAGCCCGGCGCACCGACGGGAGTGGAATCCCGAGAGGTCTTCCTGAGCACGCAAGAGAGGTCCTGAGGGGCACCGTCGTAGGTCGAGAGCACTGCCGCAACTTGAATATAAATCCAGGAGGTTCTCCCTTTCAGCGAGATGAGGACCATTTCTGCTGAGACGTCTCGAGGCTAATCAACTTCACCTCTGAAGTTACAAAGGCGTCCCCTTCCACAGCTGCTTTCTGCAACAGCTCAAGAAGTTCCCCGACTACCCGGTTTTCCACTCGAGAGGAGCACGAGTGTCGCCGCCCGACATCAGATTAGCCCCTAGTTTTCCGCCCTTCATAGCTCAACAGGAGGGATCCTTTCCCGCTGCGTGGTTCGGGAAAGAATTCCCGGCATTCCCCGTCACATCCTCAAGAGGGAGGCTCTCACACAGAGGAAAGCAGAGGTACTACCAGGGTGTGCCACCATTTCCCAGATCCCCCAGATGTCTCAGTTCCATTCCACGGAAGCCTGTTTTCCCGCCTGCTCAACTTTCCAAGACGAGGATCGACTGACACACGGTGACACGTGGGACATCAACTGGGAAAGGTC
>NW_017218773.1:0-22342 GCF_001704415.2 Capra hircus | reverse complement strand
CTGATGCTGAAAAACTCCAATCCAACTGACTCATCTGAAAAGATGAAGCTGGGAAAGATTAAAGGTAGGAGGAGAAGGGGGCAACAGAGAATGAGATGGTTGGATGGCATCACCGACCGACTCAATGGACATGAGTTGAGTAAGCTCCTGGAGTTGGTGATGGAGAGGGAAGCCTGGTGTGCTGCAGTCCATAGTGTCACAAAGAGTCGGACACCGGACTGAGCAACTGAACTGAACTGAACTACCCAGGCTTTATCAGAGACTAACCGCCTTGGGGGAAGAGAAATAGCCCAACTGGTTGGATCTCCTTGTAGTCCAAGGGACTCAAGAGTCTTTTGAACTGTGGTGTTGGAGAAGACTCTTGAGAGTCCCTTGGACTGCAAGGAGATCCAATCAGTCCATTCTAAAGGAGATCAGTCCTGGGTGTTCATTGGAAGGACTGATGCTAAAGCTGAAACTCCAATACTTTGGCCACCTCATGTGAATAGTTGACTCAATGGACAAGATTCTGATGCTGGGAGGGATTGGGGGCAGGAGGAGAAGGGGAAGACAGAGGATGAGATGGCTGGATGGCATCACTGACTCAATGGACATGAGTTTGAGTGAACTCCGGGAGCTGGTGATGGACAGGGAGGCCTGGGTGTGCTGTGATCCATGGGGTCGCAAAGAGTGAGCGACTGAACTGAACTGAACTGAACTGAACTGCCTTGGGGGAAGGGAAATAGCCCATCTATTTCCCCACCCCCTCAGCCATCCTAACCCTCCTTAAGAGGAGAAGTGGAGGTCTGAAAAGCAAATCTGAAGGTCACAACCAGATGCAAAGGCTCAAAAACATGGAGATCTAATCACAGCTTTAAGGATGCTTCCCCTCCCTCTATACCTTACAACTGTACCTCTAACAGCCCACCTCTTACCAGAATATCATGTCTGACTTTAAATTTAAAAAAAAGTTGCAAGGCATACCAAAAAGCAAAAAAAGAGAGACAGTTTGAAGAAACAGGGCAAGAATCAGAACCAGAGTTAGACAGAGCAGAGATGTTGAAACTGGTCAGACCAGAAATTTAGTACAACTCAGATCAGGAGATCCTTATTGCAAACTTCAGGGGTTAAATTGAAGACACTAGGGAATCCACTTGGCCATTCAAGTTATGACCTAAATCAAATCCCTTATGATTATACAGTGGAGGCTGACAAACAGATTCAAGAGATTAGATCTGCAGACAGAGTGTCTGAAGAACTATGGACAGAGATTAGTTAACACTGTCCAAGAGGCAGTGACCAAAACCATCCCAAAGAAAAAGAAATGCAAGAAGGCCAAGTGGTTGTCTGCAGAGGCTTAACAAATAGCTGAGGGAAAAGGAGAAGCAAACGGCAAGGGAAGAAAAGGAATGCAAGTTCAGAGAACTGCAAGGAGAGGTAAGGAGTTCAGAGAACTCCCACTGACTGCCGAGTTCAGAGAACTGCAAGGAGAGGTAAGGAGTTCAGAGAACTCCCAACTGACTGCCGAGTTCAGAGAACTGCAAGGAGAGGCAAGAAGGCCTTCTTAAATACACAATGAAAAGAAATAGAGGAAAACAACAGAATGGGGAAAACTAGAGCTCTCTTCAAGAAAACTGGAGATATCAAAGGAACATTTCATACAAGGATGAGCACAATAAAGGAGAGAAATGCTAAGAACCTAGCAGAAGAGGTTATGAAAAGGTGGCAAAAATACACAGAAGAACTATACAAAAAAGGTCTTAATGGCCCAGATAATCACGCTAGTGTGGATACTCACTTAGAACCAGACATTTTGGAGTGTGAAGTCAAGGGGTCTTAGGAAGCATTAATACAAAGAAAGTGGAGGTGATGGAATACCTGCTGAGGCTATTTCAAATCCTAATAGATGATGCTGTTGAAATGCTGCACTCAACATGTCAGCAAATTTGGAAAACTCAGCAGTGGTCACAGGACTGAAAAAGGTCAGTTTTTATTCCAACCTCAAAGGACAATGACAAAGAATGATCAAACTTCCATACAATTGCATTCACTTCGCATGCTAGCAAGGTAATGCTCAAAATCCTTCAAGCTAGGCTTCAGCAGTAGTTGAACTGAGAACTTTCATGTGTACAAGCTGGATTTCTAAGAGGCAGAGGTACCAGAGATCAAATTGCCACATTTACTGGATCATGGAGAAAATGAGGGAACTTCCAGAAAAACATCTACTTCTGCTTCATTGACTACGCTAAAGCTTTTGACTGTGTGGATCACAACAAACAGTGGAAAATTCTCAAAGAGAGGGGAATACCAGACCACCTGACTTGTCTCCTAAGAAACCTGTATGCAGGTCAAGAAGCAACAGTTTAGCGCTGGATATAGAACAACGAATTGGTTCAAAATTGGGAAAGGAGTATGACAAGGCTACATATTGTCACCCTGCTTATTTAACTTATATGCAGAGTACATCATGCAAAATGCCGGGCTGGATGAACCAAAAAGTTGGAATCAAGATTGCTGGGAGAAATATTAACAACCTCAGATATGCAGATGATACCACTCTAATGGCAGAAAGTGAAGAGGAACTACAGAGCCTCTTAATGAAAGTTAAAAAAGGAGAGTGAAAAAGCTGGCTTGAAACTCAACATTTTAAAAAAACTAATATCATGGCATTTGGTCCCATCAATTTATGGCAAACAGAACGGGGAAAAGTAGAAGCAGTTAGTGACATATTTTCTTGGACTTCAAAATCACTGCAGACAGTGACTACAGTCATGAAATTAAAAGACACTTGTTCCTTGGAAGGAAAGTTTTGACAACCTAGACAACATATTAAAAAGCAGGGACATTGCTTTGCTGACAAAGGTCCATATAGGCAAAGCTATGATTTTTCCATGTACGGATGGAAAGTCATGTACAGGATATGAGAGATGGATCATGAAGAAGCCTGAGCACCGAAGAACTAGTGATTTCAAACCGTGGTGATGGAGAAGACTCTTGAGAGTTCCTTGGACTGCAAGGAGATCAAACCAAATCTATCCTAAAGGAAATCAATCTTGAATATTCATTAGAAGGACTGATACTGAAACAGAAGTTCCAATACTCTGGCTACCTGATGCAAAGATATGACTCACTGGAAATGACCCTGATGCTGGGAAAGACCGAAGGCAAAGAGGGCGGTAGAGGATAAGAAGGTTAGATAGCATCACAGGCTCAATGGACATGAATTTGAGCAGACTCCAGAAGGTAGTGGAGGACCGAGGAGCCCGGTGTGCTGCAGTCTAGGGGATTGCAAAGAGGTGGATACAACTTAGCAACTGAACAACAGTAGCAACAAATGATTAATATGCTAAGGGTTCTAATAAAAAAGCAAACAATATGCAAGAATAGATGGGTAATATAAGCAGGGACATGAAAATTATAAGAATCAAGAAGAAATGCCAGAGACCAAAAACACTAACAGAAATGAAGAATGCCTTTGATGAACTTAGTAGAATGTATTCATCTGCAGAAAGAATCACTGAACTTGAGGATATGAACATTAGAGAAGGAATAAGTCAAGGCAAATTTAAGTTTTTCTTTTTTGAAAACAGATATAACAGATAACAGTTTGTTCAAAATAACAGCAACAAAGTATTTTATTATTTATGCATATACATATAAAATATGTAAATAGACATTTATTACACACATACCCATATGCATGAAAAGAATAACAATGACACTATGGCCAGGAGGGAGGAATTATGAATATTTTGTTATAAGGTACTAGCACTACCTGTAAGGTGGTTCAGTGTTATCTGAAAATAGATTGGACTGGTTGTAAATATTGCAATATCTAAGGCAATCATTTAAAAAAAGTGAAAAAAGAAGCAAACTCATGTGCTAAAAAGGAAAGAAATCAGAATTCTGTAAAATGCTCAACTAAAGCTATAAATGACAAAAAATGGAAGACAAGAATAAAAAACAAAGGCAATGAACAGAAAACAGTAACGAGTTTGGCAGGTATCAATCTAACTAAATCAATCATCACTTTAAATGGTATTGGTCTAAATACACCCAAATATAAGACAAATATTTATACAAATTCTAGAAATTTGTATAAGTCAGTCTCCCAAGGCAAAGAAAAACAGAAGCAAAAATAAACAAATGGGACCTAGTTAAACTTACAAGTTTTACACTGCAAAGGAAACCATAAACAAAGAGACAACTGGGAGAAAATACTTGTAAACATCATGTTTGACAAGGCTTAATTTCCAAATATATACAAGCAGCTCATACAATTCAACATCAAAAAACCCCAACCAATTTAAAAATGGGCAGAAGGCCTAAATAGACTTTTCTCCTAAGAAGACATACAGATGGCCAACAAGCATGTGAAAAGATGTTCAACATTGCTAATCATCAAAGAAAATGCACATCAAAAGCACAATGAGTCAAGAGGAAGAGGAGATATGTACACCTATGGTTGATTTATCTTGATATACAGCAGAAATCAACACAACATTGTAAAGCAATTATCCTCCAATTAAAAATGAATTTCAAAAAAGCACAATGAGGTATCACGTCACACCTGTCAGAATGGCCATCATTAAAAGTCCATAAACAGTAAATGCTGGAGAGGCTATGGAGGAAAGGGAACCTACCAACACTGTTGGTCAGAATGTAAACTGGTGCAATCACTATGGAGAAAAGTATGGAGGTTCCTTAAAAAACTAAAAGCCGAGTTGCCATATGATCTTGTAATCTCATCCATGGGTGTGTATCTGGAGAAAACCATAATTCGAGAAGATACATGCACCCAGCATGGCAGCATTGTTTACAACAGCCAAGACATGGAGGCAGTGTAAATGTCCACTGACAGATGACCGGAGAAAGAAATGTGGTCCCATTAAGTTGGAAAGAAACATGCACCCCAATTTTCAGAGCAGCATTATTCACAATAGCCAAGATACGGAAGCAATCTATCCATACCCAAATAAAGAAGATGTGGTGTGTATACACATACACACACAAACCGGAATACTGCTCAGCCATAAAAAGAATGAAAATTTGCCACTCGCAGCAACATGGATGGATTTATGCTTAGTGAAATTAAGTCAGGCAGTGAAAGACAAATACTGTATGATACCTCTTATATGTGGAATCTAAAAAAATAAAATAAAATAAAACTAGTGAATTTAACAAAAAAGAAATAGACTCACAGATGCAGAGAACAAACTAGTGGTTCTCAGTAGTGGGGAGGGAAGGGGGGAGGTTCCAAAAAAACAGCAGTGGATTAAGAGGTACAAACTACTATGCATAAAGTGAATAACCTACAAGGATATACTGTACAGTGCAGGGAATATAAGCAATATTTTAAAATATCTATAAATGCAGTATAACCTTTAAAAATTGTGAATCACTATGTTGCACACATGAAACAAATAATATTATACATCAGTTGTACCTCAGTAAAATCTTTATAGCCTAAAAAAAAAGCTAAAGTGTCTGTATTAATTTCAGATAGACTTCAGAACAAGGGAAAATATGAAGGTCAGAAGCATCACATAGTAATAAAGAACCCAATTCTTCAAAAAGACATATGAGACTTAATTGTGTGTGTGCTTAACAAGAAAGCTTCAAAATATGTGAGGCAAAACTGATAAAACTGCAAGGAGAAATAGATGAGAATACCACTACAGTTAGAGACAGCAACAGCTCTCTACCAAAAAGGAACAGACCCAGCAGACAGAAAATCAGTGTAAGGGTACAGCTGAATTCAACAGCATCACCTCAACTGGTCAGAACTGGTATCTACAGACAATTTCATCCTACAGCAGATACTTTCTCCTCAAGCTCAAGTGGAACTGACACTACGACAGACCATATAAAACACATCTAAATAAAGTGGAAATTGTACAAAGGACACTATCAGACCACAACGGAATTAAACTAACTTAGTAACAACAAGATAGCTGGAAAATCCCCAAATACTTGGAGATTAAGCAACCCACTTCTGTATCATACATGGATCAAGAAGAAATATCAAGAGAAATTCTGAAATGTTTTTAACCAAATGAAAATAAAAATACAACTTATCAAAATTTATGGGATTCAGTGACGGGCAGTTGACAGCATTAAATGTTTGTATTAGAAGAGAAAAAAAAATTTTAAATTAATAATATAAGCTTCCACCTTAGAAAACTAGAAAAGAAGAGCAAATTAAATGTAAAGTAAGCAGACAAAAAGAATTAAATTCAGAGCAAAAATCAACGAAAATGGAAACAGGAGATCATCTGCCACGACTGGGACATGCTATGAAATAACAGGTCCATAATCCGCCAAAGTGTCACAGCCAGAAAGTCCAGGAAGACTGAGGACTGCTCAGACCCAGGGCGGCGAGGAGATGCTCCACCTGACGCTGAGCTGTGTCTTCCTTCCCCAGAGGACTCAGTGCAACGACTGGCAAAATGACAGGGGTTATCTGAGAGCCAGACGATCACAATGTAGCAACGGCAATCTCTGATGTAGATGGCTATGCTGCGATTATTTTTGAAAGTACTCTTCTTTCCAGGAAAAACACACTCAAGTACTGGGGAGAGATGGGGCATTCCAGTCGGCAACTTACTCTCATGTGGTTTAGGATACAATCAAGTTCTCCGTAATGCTCTCCAACTTATCTGGAAATTTGTGATCATCCTAAAACAGAAGTTTACTGAGAAAATAAAAGAGAACTCCATGAAAACAGACTTTGATTCCTTTTCTGGTGAATCCCTAGAACAGTGTCTGAAGACATGTGGCTTAGGGGTGTGACAGCTAACCACCGCAGAAATCAGGACAGGATCCAGAATGCATAAGCATGGACAAAATAAAATAACCACAGGTATTTTAAAACTTAAGAGATAACTGCCAAAATAAATAGCTAAGAAAAAAAAAAAAAAGGTTTATCTCAAGCAAGGAGCCTGGGTGAGAAGAAGCTGGACAAGAAAAAATTGCTTTTCTTTATAGCCTTTCTGCACTATTTGATTGTCTAGCCAAGTGTTAGAAAGTACTGAACTTGATTTTTGAAAATGTAAGGAACTTCAAAGAGAAGTATCAGAATTTAATAAACAGACAACTGAAATTGAAATAGCTTCTCACAAATATTAAAAAGAAAAAAGAAATCTTTGCCTGAGAAGGTAACATCTGATAATTTTGTTTCTTGCATGACAGTCAGGTCACATCTCATTTATGAGCTTTCTTTTGTTTACCATCAACCTTTTCCTTTTCAAAGATATGCAGAGTTAATTCCAACACTGACTGTAATAAATAAAACTAGGTGGGACTTCCCTGGCAGTCCAGTGTCCTCCTCCCTGCAATGCGGAGGACATGGGATGGTTCCTGGTCAGGGAAGCACAATCCCACGTACCGCGAAGCAACTAAGCCCACATACCACAATTACTGAGCACACGTGCTCCAGAGCCTGTGTGCCACAGCTAGGGAGTCCCAAGCACCAGAAAGCAACATTCCGCATGCCCCAGCAAAGATCCGACAAATCAAATACATAAGTAAGTAAGTATTTTTTAGAAAGAAAGAGTTCGTGGCTCAGTCGTATCCAGCTCTTCGCGACATCATGGACTGTAGCCCACCAGGCTCCTCTGTCCATGGGGTTTCCCTTCTCCAGGGGATCTTCCTGACCCAGAGGTTGAACCCAGGTCTCCTGCAGTGCAGGCACATTCTTTACCATCTGAGCCACCAGGGAAGCCCTTAAACAATGGAAAGCTGTGCGGTGGGTAAACACAATGTAAACGCCTGGTATTTTTCTTGCTTCCACAGGAATGGAAATAACATTCCCGTCAGTAATGGGCTCCATTCAGCAGGAATTCCTATGACACACTATGCCTCCTATGAGGCACACCAGAATGTAGGTGGGGCCACAGGTGCCCATGTCTGCCGCACAAACTCTGCACGCAGAGAGCTCATCTCACCAACCCAGCAGCAGGGAATGATGTTCCCTGTGCCACAGAGGAGGGAGCAGACAGATAGTCTCATGGCAGAGCCCACAGCCTCAAACCCCATCACACTGGATGCAGCTAACCTAGAGAGAGGTGAAAAACACCACATACACGTTTGTACAGTAGAATCTCATTTCTTAAGAAATTGGGCACACCCTCACACCTGAAAAACTGAGAGAAAAAAGACCGTAAAATTTTAGTAAGTAGGTGCATCAAAGGTGGTCCTTCCCAGGAGGCGCTAGTGGTAAAGAACCTGCCTGCCAATGCAGGAGACGTGGGCTTGATTCCTGCATCCAGAAGATCCCTTGGAGTAAGAAGTGGCAACCCACTCCAGCACTCTTCCCTGGAGAATCCCGTGGACAGAGGAGCCTGGCGGGCTACAATCCACAGGGTCGTAAAAGAGCTGGACATGACTGGGCACACACTTAAAGTTTTAGTTTACTAGAGGCTTACTATGGCTCTCTCTGAAGTACTGATAGGTACACATACGCCCAATGTAGGGGTGAGCACAGAGCAGTCGCCACAGAGGGTGAGCCGAGCAAGTTTCACCCCCATCCAAAAATTCCAACTCATTCAAGAACCTGGAGATAACGGAGTTAAAGACGGGATATTTCTGACTTCATAAATGCCTCTTTCTTATTTGTATGCATCCTATTGCTTAAAATAAAAACCAATCAAATCCTTAGGTATATTTTGATGACAAATAATAACCACTGGTCTATGTCTGGGCTGGAATAAATCAGTCCTACACACAAACAGGTGCCTGTTACGTTATGTTTCGGCAAAATCCTACAGACTACAAGGCAAATTATCTTTGTCAGCATCTACAGCATAAACTTTCCTGGTGGCTCAGATAGTAAAGCATCTGGCTACAATGTGGGAGACCCAGGTTTGATCCCTGGGTTGGGAAGATCTCCTGGAGAAGGAAGTGGCAACCCACTCCAGTATCCTTGCCTGGAAAATCCCATGGACAGAGAAACCTGGTAGGCTATAGTCCATGGGGTCGTAAAGAGTCGGACACGACTGAGCGATTTCACTTTCACTTTCTTTCACAGCATAAATTCGTTCCAGTAAATTAAGGGAAAAAGAGAGACAGAATTACCATAGCCCTTATAAGCAACTCTTACAGTCCTAAGATATTTAAGAGTATTCTTTTATATTGAAATGGAACAGGAGAGGAACACTCACCCAGGATCCTACTGGTTGGCCTGAGGTCACCCACACCCTGGGGACACAGATGCGCGAGAGACTTTGCTAGAAAAGTTAAACTACATGACTCTGATAGAAAGAATCCATTTCAAGATTAAAGCATGAAATAAAACCCAAAATACAAACGTGAATTTGTTGTAAATCACCTCTGTTGTATGATTTACAGAATACCTAATACAGGGCAGGGGAGCAATGTGAGGGGACTAAGAAACATGGGTGTAGAGGAAATATTTACAGTTGTTCCCATTGCCCATGACTGACTCTTCTCATATTTTCATGCTAATAAATGGCTCTTTTTCAAAATTCTAAAAAACACACTTGTTTTGATAATATCGTTAAACTACTAACATACAGACTTCTGAAAATACGGGTTTGCGCTCAGTCATTAAGTCAAGTCAGACTCTGTGACCCCATGGACTGTAGCCCACCAGGCTCCTCTGTCAATGAGATTTTCCAGGAAAGAATACTGGAGTGGTTTGCCATTTCCTTCTCCAGGGGATATTCCTGACCCAGGGATTGAACCCGCATCTCCTGTGTCTCTTGCACGACAGGTGGATTCTTTACCCACCTAGCCAGAGAATGAAAATATAACTCCACGTTAGTAAGAAATTAATAACAATCTTTTTTCCTGCTCTCATAAAAACAAACCACAACAGCTCCCTTAGAACTTCAAAACTCAAACCTAACAAACTCACTAGGATTAAAATTAAAATATTTCAAAAAAATTTAAAATATTAAATTCAGAATTAAAATCTCTGTCTCCATATGGGGGAAAGTCGATACAACAATTTACATTAATACACTAAGATTTCTATAAATAAGACAACTTAAGGGAAACATACATTGGTGAAATCCACTCACTTTCCATCCTTTGAGAATCTTTTCCTTGCAAAAACATTGGCCAAAGAGTAAGTGCTGGATTGAGCTTATTGGAAAAGGATGCTGACTTTATATTCAATCTTGGCTTCTCCAAAGAATCAAAGTTGTTATCCTCCATGGGTGACACATAACAAGCGAAGTTCTTTGCAACCAGGTCATCGTTAACACAAACCTGTATAAACATTTCATGAATAAGACAAACACAGTCACGTGACTTCAAAAACCATGCCGAACTTAACTGAAAATTAATCTTCAGAAAAATTATTTTATAGAACAGAATTTGACAGAAATTGATCTCGTGACTTCTGCTTTCGTAATGGTGAACTACACACTTCTGGCCAACCTTCTTGAGAAGAAAAACAGGAGAAAATATTTTTAGATAATACCTTTGGATGGACATGTATCCAGAATACATAAAGAACTCTCAAAAAACTCAATTAAAAGAAAACAAAACCAATTTTTAAATGGGCAAAACATAGCAATTTTTAAAAGAGTATAGCATTGGCATAAAAACAGACACATAGTTCAATGGAACAGAAAGATAGCCCAGAAATAAACCCAGATATATATGGTCAATAAAATTCTAAAAAGGAGCTAAGAATATATAATGGGGAAATGACAGTCTCTTCAATAAACTGTGTTGGGAAAACTAGACAGCTACACGCATAACAATGAAACTGTGCAAACACCATACACAAACAAACTCAGAATGGATTAAAGACTTGAATATAAGATCTGAAAGCATAAAACTCATAGAAGAAAACATAGGTGATAATAAGCTCCTTGACACTGGTCTTGGTGATAATTTTTGGAGTTTGACACCAAAAGCAAAGGCAACAAAAGTGAAAATAAACCAGCAGAACTACATACATCAAACTAGAAAGCTTCTTCAGAGCACAAAAATCACCAATAAAACAAAAAGATTTTTAATAAGAGGAAACATCTGTTAAGTCACTTATTATATAAGGGGTTAATATCCAAAATACATAAAAACTCATAAACAATAGTAACAAACAAACCCCCCAAATAATCCAATTTAAAAATGGGCAGAGGATCTGAATCAACATTTTTCCAAAGAAGACATGCAGATGGTCAACAGTGGGGGAATGCAAATCAAAACCATAGTGAGGTATCACTTCACATCTGTCAGAATGGCTATTGTTAAAAAGACAAGAAACACCCAGGGCAGGTGTTTCAAGCTTGTGGAGAAAAAGGAACCCTTAGGCACCATTGGTAGCAATGTAAATTGGCATAGTCACTCCGGAAAACAGTACCAAGGTTCCTTTAGAAGTTAAAAACAGAATTACCATACAATCCAGCAATTCCACTTGTGGGTATTTATCTGACGAAAACAAAAACATTAACTTGAAAAGACACGATGCATCTCCGTGTTGACTGTAGTATTATTTACAATAGCCAAAATTATGGAAACAATCTAAGTATTCATCAGTGAATGAATGGATTAAAAATTGTGGCGTATATACATATATACACAGTGGGATATTATTTGCCACAAAAAGAATGAAATCTTTACATCTGTGACAACATATACTGACCTTAAGGACATTACGCTATATGACATCAGTCAGAGAAAGACAAAAGCTACATAATCTCCACTTCTATGTGGAATCTAAATACAAAGCAAAGCAAGCTCACAGAGAGAGAAGCACCGGTGACTGCCAAAGCTGGGCGTGGGGGTCAGAGGGAGAAGGTGGTGAAATGGGAGAAGGGAGTCAAAAGGTAAAAGCTTTCCATTATGAAATAAATGGGCCTATGATGTACAGCAAGCTGGCTACAGTTAGCAATACTGTATCGCATAATTGAAAGCTGCTAAATCTTCTGATGAGAACAAGAAAAAAAATTCTGACACTGTGTGGTGGATGTTAACTAGACACTGTGCAATGCATATGTACAAGTATTAAGTCACTGTGCCGTACACTTGTAACTCATATAATGTTGCACATCAATTATACCTCAATTTTAAAAAAGGATAAAAAATTTTAAACAGGAGAAAATGAAAATAAATGGGTAAAAGATCTGAATACCTCATTAAAGACATATGGATTGCAAACAGCATGTGAAAAGACACTCAAGACCATTACGTCATTGAGTGAGTGAGTGAAGTCGCTCAGTCGTGTCCGGCCGTTTGCAACCCCATAGACTGTAGCATACCAGGCTCCTCTGTCCATGGGATTTTCCAAGCAAGGGTACTGGAGTGGGTTGCCACTTCCTTCTCCAAGAAGGAAAGTGCATTAGGGAAGTACAGATAAACTACACACCAAAGAGAATGACCGTAAAAGGAACGGAGAGGACGTGGAAGAAGTGTAACTCTCACTGCTGATGGGACTGTACAACGGTCACTCTACAGAAGGGTGACTCCTGGCTATTTACCCAAGAAAAATGAAAGCACAGGTCCAGGGAAGACTTGCACATGAATCGTCACAGGAGTTTCATTTGCACTTGCCCCACAGAGGCCACAACTCAAATGTCCATCAACAAGCGAATGGATAAACACGGTAGTATATCCAGACAATGGAAGGATACTATCCCGCGAGTGTACGTTTCTCAACTCTTTGTCTCGTCACAACAAAGATTTGGAGTGACGGACATTAAAGCCCCCTCGGCGAGTCACAACTCTCAGGTCTTGGATAGACCATGTTATAGCTCTCAGGTCTCAAATGGACCGTGTTATAGCTCTTAGACAAATCAGTGTTACAGCTCTATTTTATTTAGAAGATAGCAGGAAAACCCATATTCGAGACGTGAGGGCACGTCGATCTGCTCCATCTGAGTTCCCCGGCGCGGGAGAGCAAGCGAGCTAGCTTTGGCTCCTCTGTTTATATGTTTCTCTCTCCCTGGGCCTGCGCTATGTAAACTGGGCCAGCCAGGAGCGGTGTCTGTTTTCCCTGAGGTCCTCACTCCGGTCGTGGGCCTCCTTTTGTGTCATTTTCGCGGGCTTTCCCTTCCTGGTCTGTAGCCACCGCCATTTTGGTCTCCTCTTCCCTGTTCTCCCTACCTAACAGATACTGACAATAAAAGGATCAGCGTGCATGTCTCCTAAAAATTCTGTGTGAAAGAAAACAAGTTTAAAAAAGAGAGAGAAAGAGAGCACCCTGGACACATCCCTGTGCTTCCTTTAGGAGCTGGAAAAGAATTGTGGCCCCATTTTTTTTCCTAGCACTTTTGACCTCATGCACCCACTGTCAGTTCTCTCTGCTGAGCATGCCTCTGCTCTGTAACAGCCTGAGGTAAGAGCAAGTGTGAATGACACTGTTTTTTTTGTGTGTACTGGTTTATTAAAACAGCATTTTAACAATAATAAAATACTTTAAAAATACAATTCTTTCACTTACCTTTTCATTTTTCAGAGTTACGTAAAGGTAAACCTCAAAAGTATCTTCTTCCACAGCACACAATTTGGCTTCTACCTGGGTAGTTGCTAAATAGCATAAATGAAAACATGAAGAAGATGATGTTAAAAGCATGCTTGAGGGAGTCCAGTGGTTAAGACTCCGCACCTCCACTGCAGGTCTGAATCCTGGTCGGGGAACTAAGATCCCGCATGCCACGCCTCAAGGCCAAAATAATAAGAATGGGTGAAATGACTGCGACCAGTTTCTCGCCTGTTAACCTCTGTTAACTACTCATGACTGCCCAGTGCCACAATGTCCGACAGCTTCCTCCCTCAGAAGAGGTCTGGCGGCAGGCGAGCCACAGTGAAGCCTCCCCAGGCAAAGTCTGCCAAGTGTCCTCTGTCCCCTCAGCCCCCATCCTCCTCCGGCCACCATGTGACAGCACCTCGAGCACAGCTCTGGGCCCCTCTTCTTTTCCAGTGATCCCCAAGCCCACAGGCCCAGCCAGAGTCTTCCCCCTGAGTCATTCCACCCTCCGAATGCCTGAAGAGCAGCTCCACGTGTGGGTACCGCCAGGCACGCTGCTCAGTCCACCAGTGTGTTCCACTTCCCTCTCACCACAAGCCTTTGAGGTGGTGCTGCTATCACTTTACAGGCGAGGAGACCAGGCTCTCGGAAGGCTGCTCAGAGGTAGCAGAATAGTACCCAAGCCAAGTACTCTGCCTCCTCCAAGTCTGAGTCTCTCAGGGCCCCTGTGGGCTCACGAGGGCCCGAACTACAAAACCAGAGGTGCCCCCACCTCCCATTTCTCCAGGAACAATGCCTCTGGCTGCTCCTTCACCCGGACAGCAGGGCAGTGAAGGAGAGGGGCCAGGGCCCCAGCAGGCATCAGGATGTAGCCCAGCCACTGCACACCCACTACTCCTCAGCATGACCCTAGAGGCCGCCCAGTTACTTGGCTCAGACTGCCAGGGCTTAGGACAGATGCCACAAAAGAGTCTAATTTACAGCCAACGATTTAAACAGAGAGCACACTAAACAGGTGCTGAGACATTCTATACATCTTCATTAGCGAGGATGGGGATCACACAGTACGTACCCACTTACTACCCTTTGCCTGCTAAAAAACAGGCTTTTCATCATTGCTGGTTCAATGGAATGCATGTATATTATTTTGCAGTGCTGCAGTTTTATACAGACTAAGAAAAAGGCAATCACCGCGGAAGGGTGCCTCACCTACACAATTCCTGGCTGATTTCACTTGCCAATTACTGATGTCCACATCCATCGCTCAGGTTCCAAGGGTACAGAGTCACTGTGATACTTGGGGTGGAAAAAGCTCCCTGTGACTTATGAATCCCCCTGAGGGGGAAGGTCAAACAGCGAGACATGCGCATCTCAAACCCTTTCCCCAACAGAAGGTGAAACCCCCTTGGGGGTCAGTTCAAAGCAGGCAGCTGTGGTCATGCACTTGCCTTACCTTTCAGGATGTTCTGGAAGTACTGAATAGCTGCACTGTCCCACTTCTTGGCTCGTCTGGAAGAGGACAAAGGCAATCTCATTAAATAAAAGCCAAGGCTAGTCATGCTGACATCACTTTGAAATTACACAGTGGGTGTTTCGGACATTACACACGGAACATATGATGCAGGAACTGGGGAGTCTAGCTCTGACCTGGGGTGATGACCCCAGCTGCACCCCGCAGTAGGCTTCTCTCCCACCACCTCCTGCACCAGTGTAGAGACTCACTGTGAATGGGCCCTTTGTGGGGCTTCCTGCTCAATTGTGCCCACCTCCATGGCATCAACCATCCCAACACCATTGTCCCATTTACCTGCAACATCCGTCTCCCCAGCCAGGGTGCTAGCTCCCCGGAACAGGGAATGAGTTGGGTGAGGAATACTCAGCACACACTGGCAGAGCGAGGGCTCCCTCCGTGTTGGTTAAACCAAAGTTCCAAGAGTGGCCACGGGGGCCCAGGCCCTGCTGTCTCACGGTACTCCTCACTCTGACAACTCTCTTTCACTGTGCCCCATCTCTCCCCATCATCTTGTCCTTTTCTCTGTGTGATACTGTGATTTATAGTAAGAAATATTAACTTGGTCACTGTCACTGTTTCTGGCACAGAGCTCAGTGATGAGAGTAATAAAAGGTGTCTTTTGTTATGTTACTGAGGTGACCTGTAGAAAGTGCCTACAAAACTTAGACATGAGGGCTGGTTGCCAGGGGAACCAACCGTGTGATTAGAGGGTTGCATCTTTCAATCCCACTCCCTGGACCTTTGGGGAGGGGAGAGGTACTGGAGGTTGAATCAACTGTCAAAGGCCAATGATTTAAACAATCATGACTAGGTAATGAAGCCTCCATAAACACTAAAAATGGACTAGGTTGGGAGCTTCTGGGCTGGTGAACACTTAGAAGTGTGGGGGAACAGGTGTCCCTGGAGGGAAGGCAGCCCCTTTCCCCAGACCCTGCCCCATGCATCTCTTCCATCTGGCTGCTCCTGAGTTATTTCATCTAAACTAAACTGGTGAAAATTAGAGTGCACTGTCTTATCGGTGAATTTACCTTAAGAATGTTTGTTGAAGCTCTTTGCCAATACGTGTACTCCCTTCTACTCTCAGTCTTTCTCCTGGGGGCATATAATTGGCATATTAGCTGCCCCTAACCATTCCTCTCTTGATAGCCAGCTAGGTTGTTTCCAAACAATCCTGCACTGTACACTGATGTAGAGATACATACACGCATGCATGCACATGTGTACACATGTATCTCTCTCACACACACACCCCCTATCTTGCGTTCTGCCCACACTGCCAGTGTTTGTATGGGATGGGTTCCTGCACTGGGCAGTGCTGTGTCAGGGTTATGACTGTGATCTTTGCTGCCTTGAACGAGCACTACCTGAGGTCCTGGGGGCAGCACGCTCCCACCCCCCGCCCTTGCACTCTGTCTTCCCCCCTCCTCCATCACTGTGGCTTTGTGGGGGATAAAGCTGCAGGAAGCAGCACAGTTCTGACTCAGCTTGCACGGCCTGGTGATACTGCGTTCTAAGTTCTCTCTCAGCTTGGAGGCCGCCTCCATTACCAATGCTTTTGTGAGGTCTGTGGAGACCCGCCCATCTCCATAGCCCCAGCCCTCATCACCTGTAGTTCCCTTGGTCTGATGAAAACACCACTCTTGCAGCTGGCCTTGGGATCCACACCAATAAGATACCAAGCCAGCTGGTAAATTTGCCAATAAGACATGCATTCTAATTTTCATTAAAAGCTCCCTCAATGTGAATATGCATAAAAGCACCAACAAAGGTCTGCCAATTCAGAGCCTGAGAAGGTCACGAGAGGCTTCCTAGGAGGGAGGACAGGAGGGAAGAAACAGGGCGGGAGAAGGATGCCTGGACTTTTTCGCTAATGCTCCATGATCTGATGTATCCATGTTTTCTCTTTAAAGTCAACTTGCCCTTTTTGTTTAAAAAAAAAAAAAAGAAAGAAAGAAAAAGAAACAGAGCTTGGGTCTTACTCTAAACCCCCCTACACTGCAGCCTCTGGACATGGCTGCATGGCCAGGTTCGACAGGCTGATTCAGAAGATCCCTCCTGAAGGACAAAGAGACCTTTGAAATCGTTTTAGGACTTTTCATAAAGACTTGATTTCACATAAACTTCCTACACTCAATTTAAGACTTTTACTAATGATTCAGCATACATTAGAAGCTGTACTTACACAATTTCAGCACTGTCTTCACAGAAGTTAATGTGCAATGTGACAGGTTTTGTGCAGTACAGTCTGAATTTTTTTTGCTCTGTAGGGAAGCCGCATAAAAGTTTCTATGGCAACTCGGATGCTTAACAGTGAAACAAAAACAGTTTCATGATTAAAAAAATTATATATATAACATATTTCTTTAAAGTCCACCTATATAATTAACATACTTAAACGTAAAACACACAAAATCTGATTCTATTTCTAATACAGCCACCAACAACAGCAAATGCTTGGAGACATTTGCCCAACAAGGTGAAAACTGGTTCTTGGGGGGCTAAGGGAACAAAACCTTACTTTTCTATGTATAAAGCACAAAAAATACATGTAGTATATAAATACATACAGTACCTAAAAGATACTCATAATATTTGGCATTAAAATTTCATGGCTGGCAGCAGGGAGGGATTAGAAAAAATACTGTCTCCTTTAGGATTGAGAAACACTGGGTAATTACAAACAAACTTGGAAGCAAATTTCATTTAAGATTTAAAATTTTCAATTTCAATCCACAAACAGAATTGCCTTTAAGTTTCTGTAAATAAGCAGATGTTTTCAGAATCACTGTCAACTTCTGCACAAAAGAGCTGATGGACTGCAGTTTGATAAGTGAGTTGTTGCATGTTTTTAATTTCCATTCTCCTTCATGAAAATGATAGAGCATTTGCACATACAGTTTTCGACATCAACATGTTTCTCAGGGCCATGTGTGGGCAGCCTGGCCACCTCGTCTCAAACAGTTAAGAGAAAGTGATTGCCACTAACTGCCTCTCCAGGCTTCCTTACTCTAATCAAACAATTCTCTTGCCAAAAACAAACTAAATTTTTAAAACTAAATGCTAATAGGAAATCTCCCAAGCCGTTAATTATCAGGTTATTTTTAATAACCAGTATGGCTATAAAAGTGAGATGGCTGGATGAGAATGGTTGGGTGGCATCACCAACTTGATGGACATGAGTTTGAGTAAGCTCGGGAGTTGGTGATGGACAGGGAAGGCCTGGCCTGCTGCAGTCCATGGGGATGCAAAGAGTTGGGCCTCAACTGAGCAACTGAACTGAACTGAATGGTTATAAAGGTGCAGAACCACAAGCCAGATAGGCATCGGCCTTTCCCGTGAGCAGTGGCCAGCTCCCCGTGTGGGAGCAGCCTCCTAGTACAGGCTCCCTGTCAGGGTGTCACCTCTCCTGTAGCTGGGACTGTTCTTCTCTTTCGGAAGAAGAGTCCTCACGTTTACTTATTTATTAAACTGACACCGGCTGACACTGGGGCAGGAAACATGAAAAAATTACCAAAAAGCACCAAGACTGACTTGCTGAGCGTGTTTTCCTAGGGAATCGTGCCTAACCGCGTCGGTGCTCATCGCGAATGATCCCGAGTGCGGGCCAGCTTCCTGTGACAGTCCACACTCTCTACTCACATGAGCGTCCAAGTGGGGGAGTGACGTAGAACGCAAGGGAATGCACATGACAGGACTGCCTTGCACTGTACACCATGCTAACTTGGGACGACATCGTTGGGTGGCCATGCAAAGCCATTCCTTCCTGTGTATTAAAAGGGCACAGCAGCAGCCTTCACCTCTAATACGTATCCACGTTACTCATGTCACTTGAGTCAGGACAAGAGTCACACCAGGCCAGGCAAATTGGCTGGCGCAAGAGCCACCTGCCGCTTTCGCAGGAAGGAGGTGAAGGAGGCCGGAGCCCGATACTGACCCGCATCATCCCCACCACCTGCTCACATATTCCATCTCATGGCGCTCACACTAAAAGCTGGAACCTTGCAACTGCTCTTCTTGGGAAGGCTAGCAAATTTCCAGTTTATGGACCTTCAGTAATCACATATAAGCACAACTTGTTTCATCTTCTTGTTCAATTTAACAATTGCGACTTCCTGTTCAAATACTAAGAGGCGCTTGAATGTTGTTCCCAGAACACAGTAGAAGAGACAGCATAAAGGTGGACACAATAAGTAATATGTACTATACTCTTCTCCTCTGGATATAATTACGAGGAAATGTATCTCACTGCGCAAAGATAGACACTAGGAAAGGACTAACGCTGATCGGAAGGTGGAGGATGAGGATGCGGCTGAAGGGACAGCGAGTTGAGACTTAATGAGATAGTCGTGCAGCACTGTCAGCAGGCAGGCTAACTACCGTGTTAGAGTTGCCTGCAAATCAAGCGCAGCACGAAACCGTACAGGGCAAACAAAAAGATGAGCGTTAGTGTTAAATTCTCCTAGTCCATAACTCCAGAAAGACTATAGGTATAACCTGATCGAATAGAAAATCAGAAGAGGACACCACATAATCAGACTTGGTGAGATATACGCAAGTTCGGTGATTGGAAGAAATCTCATGAGTTTTGTGTATATATGTATCCATCACACTACCACACGGAGGCAAGAGCGCAAACCTAGCAGATTCAGTGCAACCTCCCTCTATCAAAGATTACGCTCCATGGCATTTTTGTCAGGCGACACATGTTGAAAGATAAAGAATTTTACAGCTGGATTGTGCATGGGAAATCAGCAAAAGTACCTCACAATCGAATATCTATGCTCAAGTCGATCCTTCCAAGAAACGATAAAATCAAGCTGGGAGGCAATGTTTAGGCCTCGCGGCGCAGCGCACTAGGGTCCAACATTACTACTACAGGAAGCTCGCGGAGTGCAGCAAGGAAATGATCGGTATGGAAGCTGGGCAGCCGATAAAATGGGACAATGGTGTTAAATGGAGAATGAGGTTAGGAAACAATAAGTGACAGCGGATCAGTAGGGTGAGCGGCAAATTGAGGTAGGAAAGCCCAAGCAGACTAGGGGACCAAAGTTTTACCACAGAGATATCGAGATATCCTCTACCAATCTGGTGGCAGGGCAGCGGTGTGTAGGATGAGACACGCCCTACGCGGGTGGAGCTGGCGGTCAGTTATCCCCTATGGAGACCGAGTCGAGGGCTAGACTCCCGCAGTTACGGTGGAGGCACGTCAAGTATTAGTGCATCCGTAGATGTTAAGTGGATGGCGAAAAAGACAAGTCCTCCTACTGTGTTAATTTTCGAAAAGATATAGAGTTGGGTTGCTCATGCGATGACGTCAGACCTTGCTATTATACTGTGTACTAGGATGCGTTTGTCTCTCCACGATACGACACCAAAAGCAATGTGTGACAGTAGGCAAAGACATATTTCAGGTAAAACTTTATCCAGAACAAGACTGAAAAAGGTACAGGCATAAGGCCCTATGATGGCTGACACACAACGAGCTTGACCTGCTTTGACTGATCCGCCCAGGGGGTTTCACCTTCTGTTGAGGGAAAGGTTATGAGATGCGGCATGTCTCCGCTGTTTGACCTTCGCCACCTCAAGGGGCATTCACTAAGATCAACAAGAGAGCAGCTTTCTTCTGACAAGACAATCGAGACGATCCAAAGTAATCAGCAGTGACTCTAGAGTGATACCCTTGAAGCTGAGGAGGACCGGATGATGACATTCACATGAGTATATTGAGAGCACCACTTGAGAGAGGATGCAGAGCACCAGCGACGAGCTGATGATGGAGTCAAAGTGTCTGACGGCTCATGGACACTACTAATCCAGGCGCACAGTGGACCTGCACATTGTTCTTTCTTTAGTCTCTTGTATTAAAAAATAACCTGCAGCTACATGCGAAGATCCATAAGAGGGTATATACAAAAATTGCAAATTGAAAGCAATACTAGAAACAAGACATATGAGATGAAAACCGTGTAGTTTATTATTTGGTAAGCAGGACAGAAGCGTGTATGTGAACGAGAGGGATCTATAACGTGATAGTGATGCGGGTGCAAAGCATTCGCTCCCTCACTGTGTCTGCGAAACTCGATAGAGTGATGACGCAATAGCTTCAGCCCAGTCGTAAGCTGCTTTATAAGTGTGTGCTCTAGCTTGTTTGTAAAACTGTTGGACGTTCTGGTGCCTGTCTAGGATTCAGAGAAACTATTTTGGGAGGCGCGATTTCTGGTAGTCCCTCAGAGCCCTGGCCTATGTCTTCTTCTGCAGCCACAAGGTGATCTTGGGCGGCCAACCCTCCCTAGGGGAGTCATGCTGAGGCAGTAGGGGTGTGCCAGTCGGGCTTCGCTGCGCTACATCCGCATTGTAGGGTAGGGGCCGATGTCTCGTGGGTACCAGCGTCGTAGCCCCACAAGGATCATGCCTTATGCCTGCTGTCGGGTGAAAGGAGCAGCCAACGACAGCAACGTGAGCATTGTGTTCTGAGAAGATAGGGAGAGGCTGTGAAGAGGGACTCTGGTTTTGTAGTTCGGGCTCACTCGTCTGAGCCCATCATGTGTGCCTTCGCACAGAGACTGCAGAAAATCTTGGCTGGTGCGCACGCCAGTAATCTCTAGGGTTATGGGATGAGGTTATGTCAGATACCCTCTGCAGGGGCAGCTGCACCTTCCTGAGGAGCACTGGTCTTGTCAAGCCTGTGAGTGCATGAGCGCAGCACCTCAAAGGCTTGTGGTGAGAGGGGAGTGAGGCACAGCAGCTGCGGGATTCTGTAGCAGCGCTGCCTGGCGGGAGCCACACGTATGGACATCGGCATACCCTCGTCAGGCCATTACGAAGGGAGTGGAAATGGACCTCAGGGGGAAGACTCTGGCTGGGCCCTGTGGGCTTGGGGATCACTGGAAAAGAAGAGGGGCCCAGAGCTGTGCTCGAGTGCTGTCACATGGTGGCCGGAGGGAGGATGGGGCTGAGGGGACAGAGGACACTTGGCAGACTTTGCCTGGGGAGGCTTCACGTGGCTCGCCTGCCGCACCCTCTTCTGAGGGAGGAAGCTGTCGGACATTGTGGCACTGGGCAGTCATGAGTAGTTAACAGAGGTTAACAGGCGAGAACTGTCGCAGTCATTTCACCCATTCTTATTATTTTGGCCTTGAGGCGTGGCATGCGGGATCTTAGTTCGCTCCGACAGGATTCAGACCTGCAGGTGGGGTGGCGGAAAGTCTACCAAGCACTGCGGACTCTCACGCCCCTGACAAATGCAGGAGCCAGACTATTTTAATATACTTAGCTGTCCTGCATGTAATCAATGATAATATGCGGCAATTTAGGCAACTGACCCAGGTAAGTAGAGGGCAGAATTGTGTGCTGTGGGAGAAAATATCTTTTTGAGATTATTATCCTTTACGGTCACCTCTCGAAAAAAA
>NW_017218772.1:0-11727 GCF_001704415.2 Capra hircus | reverse complement strand
TCGAGCTAGGAGGCGGAAACGGGGCTCCTCTGGATGTGGGGGCGGACTCTCGTGCTTCCTCTCGAGTGGAGGCGAGTATGTCGGGGAACTTATTCAGTTGCAGAAAGGATGTGAAGGACATTTTTGAAGTTCCAGATGTTAGGTGCATTTAGCTCTAGACGCCTCAGCGGAAATGCACCTCATCTTGCCTGGAGGGGAGAACCTCCTGGATTTTCTCGAATTGCAACAGGTGCTCTCGACTTATGACGGGACCTCAGGGACCCGCTCTGTGGCCGCAGGAAAGGCCAGTCCCCATGCGAGTTGCTCGGTGGCCTCTCGGGATTCCTCTCCCGTCGATTCCGGGGCCTAAGAACTTGTGTGGGTCGGTCCTGGAACCTGAGGATTCCTCTCCAGTGCTGACATGGATCTTGGGGTACTTCGGAGTCTCCCCAGGGAGTCAGTCCTCATTCGAGTGGGGCATTGAAGAGCGCTTTCCTCCCGAGCTGTAGCAGCAGTGTCATTCTTCCCGTCGAGTGGATCAAGGATCAGTGGCTTTCCCTCGAGGCTTTCCCATGAGGCTTTCTCACGAGGCTTTCCCACAGGCTGTCCCACGTGCCACCGTGCTGTGAGTCGATCCTCGGCTTGAAAGTCGAGGCAGTGCAGGGAAAACAGGTTTCCCTGGAATGGACTGAGATATCTGGGTACTCTGGGAATGGTGGCACGACCCTGGAGTTCCTCTCACCTTTCCTGTTGAACGCGCCTCCTCTTGAGTTGTGACGGGAAGACCAGGAATTCTTTCCGGACCACGCAGGGAAAGGATACCTCCTCTCTAGCTGTGAGGCGGAAACGGGCTCCTCTGGATGTGGGCGGGACTCTCGTGCTTCCTCTCGAGTGGAGACGGGTATGTCGGGGAACTTCTTGAGTTGCAGCAAGGGTGTGAAGAACCCTTTGGAAGTTCCAGAGGTTTAGGTGTGATTAGCACGAGACGCCTCAGCGGAAATGGGCCTCATCTCGCCTGGAGGGGAGAACCTCCTGGATTTTTTCGAGTTGGGACAGGTGATCTCGAGTTACGACGGGGACCTGAGGGACCCGCTCTGGTGGCCTCAGGAAAGGCCATTCCCCATGCGAGTTTCTGGGGGCCTCTCGGGATTCCTCCCCGTCGATGGGGCCTAAGACCTTGTGTGGAGTCGGTGCCGGAACCTGAGGATTCCTCTCCAGTGCTGACATGGATCTTGGCGTCCTTAAAGGCGAGATGAGGCCCATTTGCGCTGAGGCGTCTGGAGGCTAATCACACCTAACCTCTGGAACTTCCAAAGGTCCTTCACACCCTTGCTGCAACTCAAGAAGTTCTCCGACATACCCGCTCCACTCGAGAGTATCAAGATCTTCCCGCCCACTTTCAGAGGAGCACCGTTTCCACCTCATAGCTCGAGAGGAGGGATCCTTTACCTGCGTGGTCTGTAAAGCATTCCCGGCGTTCCAGTCGCATCTCAAGAGGAGGCCCTCTCCACAGGAAAGGCGAGAGAAACTCCAGGGTCGTTCCACCATTCCAGAGTCCCCCAGATATCTCTGTCAATTCCAGGGAAACCTGTTTTCCCTCCACTGCCTCGACTTTCAAGCCGAGGATCGACTCACACCACGGTGGCACGTGGGACAGCCCTGAGGAAAATCCTCGAGGGAAAGCCTCATTGGAAAGCCTCGGGAAAGCTGCAGATCCCTTGATACACGCTATCGGAAGTGTGACACTGCTTCCACAGATCGGAGGAAATTGAACGTGCATGCCCCCACTCGAGACTAGGACTGACTAACCCGGGAGACTCCAGAAGTACCCCATGATCCATGTCAGCACTGGAGAGGAATCCTCACGTTCCGGCACCGACTCCACACCAAGGTCTTAGGCCCCGGCATCGACGGAGAGGAAACCCAAGAGGCCCCGAGCAACTCGCATGGGACTGGCCTTTCCTGAGGCCACCAGATCGGGTCCCTGAAGTCCCCGTCGTAAGTCGACAGCACCTGCCGCAACTCGAGAAAATCCAGGAGGTTCTCCCCTCCAGGCGAGATGAGGCCCATTTCCGCTGTGGCGTCTCAAGGTTAATCACACATAACCTCTGGAACTTCCAAAGGGTCCTTCACACCCTTGCTGCAACTCAAGAAGTTCCCGGACATACCCGTCTTCACTCGAGAGGAAGCACGAGAGTCCCGCCCACATCCAGAGGAAGCCCCCGTTTCCGCCTCATAGCTCGAGAGGAGGGATCCTTTCCCTGCGTGGTTCGGGAAAGAATTGCCGGCGTTCCCGTCTCATCTCAAGAGGAGGCGCTCTCCACAGGAAAGGCGAGAGGAACTCCAGGGTCATGCCACCATTCCCAGAGTCCCCCAAATGTCTCAGTCCATTCCAGGGAAACCTGTTTTCCCTGCACTGCCTCGACTTTCAAGCCAAGGATCAACTCACACCACGGAGCAACGTGGGACAGCCCTGTGGGAAACCCTCGAGGAAAGCCTCGATGGAAACGCCACAGATCCCATGATCCACTCGAAGGAAAGCGTGACACTGCTGCTACAGCTCGGGAGGAAAGCGCACGTGCATGCCCCCACTCGAGACGAGGACTGACTCCCCTGGGGATACTCCAGAAGTACCTCAAGATCCTTGTAAGCACTGGAGAGGAATCCTCAGGTTCAGGCACCGACTCCCCACAAGGCCTTAGGCCCCGGCATCGACGGGAGAGGAATCCCGAGGGGCCCCTGAGCAACTTGCATGGGGACTGGCCTTTCCTGAGGCCACCAGAGCGGGTCCCTGAGGTCCCCGGCGTAAGTCGAGAGCACCTGGGGTAACTCGAGAAAATCAAAGAGGTTCTCCCCTCCAGGCGAGATGAGGCCCATTTCCGCTGTGGCGTCTCAAGGTTAATCACACATAACCTCTGGAACTTCCAAAGGGTCCTTCACACCTTTGCTGCAACTCAAGAAGTTCCCTGACATACCCGTCTCCAATCCAGAGGAAGCACGAGAGTCCAACCCAGATCCAGAAGAGCCCCGTTTCCGCCTCATAGCTCGAGAGGAGGGATCCTTCCCCGCGTAGTTGTGAAAGAATTCCCGGCTTTCCCGTCGCATCTCAAGTGGAGGCGCTCTCCACAGGTAAGGCGAGAGGAACTCCAGGGTTGTGCCACCATTTCGAGAGTCCCCCCAGATATCTCCGTCCATTCCAGAGAAAAACTGTTTTCCCAGCACTGCCTCAACTTTCAAGCCGAGGGTAGACTCACACTACAGTGGCACGTGGGCAGCCCTGTGGGAAAGCCTCGTGGGAAAGCCTCTTGGGAAAGCCTCGAGGGAAAGCCACAGATCCCTTGATCCACGCTAAAGGAAGCGTGACACTGCTGCTACAGCTCGGGAGGAAAGTGCACGTGCATGCCCCCACTCGAGACGAGGACTGACTCACCTGGGGAGACTCCAGAAGTACCCCAAGATCCATGTCAGCACAGGAGAGGAATCCTCAGTTTCCGGCACCGACTCCACACAAGGTTTTGGGCTCCAGCATCTACGGGAGAGAAATTCCGAGAGACACCCGAGCAACATTCATGTGGACTGGCCTTTCCTGAGTCCACCAGAGCGGGTCCCTGAGGTCCCTGTCGTATGACGAGAGCACCTGCCCCAACTCGAGAACGTCCAGGAGGTTCTCCCTTCCAGGCAAGATGAGGCCCATTTCCAATGAGGCGTCTGGAGGCTAATCACAACTAACCTCTGGAACTTCCAAAGTGTCCGTCACACCCTTGCTGCTACTCAAAATGTGCCTCGACATACCCGTCTCCACTCGAGAGGAAGAACGAGTTCCCTCCCACATCCAGAGGAGCCCCGTTACCGCCTCATAGCTGGAGAGGAGGGACACTTTCCCTGCGTGGTCGGGAAAGAATTCCCGACGTTCCCGTCGCATCTCAAGAGGAGGCCCTCTCCACAGTAAAGGCCAGAGTAACTCCAGGTTCGTGCCACCATTCCCAGAGTCCCCCAGATGTCTCCGTCCATTCCAGGGAAACCTGTTTTTCCAGCACTGCCTCAACTTTCAAGCCAAGGGTCGACTCACACTACAGTGACACGTTGGACAGCCCTGTGGGAAAGCCTCTTGGGAAAGCCTCGTGGGAAATTCTCGAGGGAAAGACTCGAGGGAAAGCCACAGATCCCTTGATCCACGCTAAAGGAAGCATGACACTGCTGTTACAGCTCGGGAGCATAGCACACGTGGATGCCCCCACTCGAGACGAGGACTGACTCCCCTGGGGAGACTCCACAAGTACCCCAAGATCCACGTCAGCACTGGAGAGGAATCCTCAGGTTCCGGCTCCGACTCCACACAAGGTCTTAGGCCCCGGCATCGACGGGAGAGGAATCCCGAGAGGCCCCAGGGCAACTTTCATGGGAACTGGCCTTTCCTGAGGCCACCAGAACGGGTCCCTGAGGTCCCCGTCTTAGGTCCAGAGCACCTGCCGCAACTCGAGTAAATCTAGGAGGTTCTCCCCTCCAGGCGAGAAGGGCCCATTTCCGCTGCGGCATCTCGAGGCTAATCACACCTAACCTCTGGAACGTCCAAAGGGTCCTTCACACCCTTGCTGCAACTCAAGAATTTCCCCGACATACCCCGTCTCCACTCGAGAGGAAGCACGAGAGTCCCGCCCACATCCAGAGGAGCCCCGTTTCCGCCTCCTAGCTCGAGAGGAGGGATCCTTTCCCTGCGTGGTCGGGAAAGAATTCCCGGCATTCCTGTCGCATCTCAAGAGGAGGCGCTCTCCACAGGAACCGCGAGAGGAACTGCATTATCGTGCCACCATTCCCAGAGTCCCCCAGATGTCTCAGTCCATTCCAGGGAAACCTGTTTTCCCTGCACTGCCTCGACTTTCAAGCCGAGGATCGACTCACACCACGGTGGCACGTGGGACAGCCCTGTGGGAAAGCCTCGTGGGAAAGCCTCGAGGGAAAGCCACAGATCCCTTGTTCTACGCGAAGGGAAGCGTGACACTGCTGCTACAGCTCGGGAGGAAATTGCACGTGCATGCCCCCACTCGTAACGAGGACTGACTGCCCTGGGGAGACTCAAGAAGTATCCAAGATCCATGTCAGCACTGGAGAGGACTCCTCAGCTTCTGGCACCGACTCTACACAAGGTCTTAGGCCCCGGCATTGACGGGAGAGGAATCCCGAGAGGCCCCTGAGCAACTCGCATGGGGACTGGCCTTTCCTGAGGCCACCAGAGCGGGTCCCTGAGGTCCCCGTCGTAAGTCGAGAGCACCTGCCGAAACTAGAGAAAATCCAGGAGGTTCTCCCTTCCAGGAGAGATGAGGCCTCCTTTCCGCTGAGACATCTCAAGGCTAATCACGCCTAACCACTGGAACTTCCAAAGGGTCCTTCACACCCTTGCTGCAACTCAAGAAGTTCCCCGACATACCCGTCTCCACTCGAGAGGAAGCACGAGGTCTCGCCCACATCCAGAGGAGCCCCGTTTCCGCCTCCTAGCTCGAGAGAAGGGATCCTTTCCCTGCGTGTTACGGGAAAGAATTTCCGGCGTTCCCGTCGCATCTCAAGAGGAGGCGCTCTCCACAGGAAAGGCGAGAGGAACTCCAGGGTCGTGCCACCATTCCCAGAGTCCCGCAGAGGCTCACTCCATTCCAGGGAAACCTGTTTTCCCTGCACTGCCTCAACTTTCATGCCGAGGATCGACTCACATCACGGTGGCACGTGGGACAGCCCTGTGGGAAAGTCTCGTGGGAAAGCCTCGTGGGAAAGCCTCGACGGAAAGCCTCAGATCCCTTGATCCACGCGAAGGGAATCATGACGCCGCTGCTACAGCTCGGGAGGAAACCGCACGTGCCTGCCCCCACTCGTAAGGAGGACTGACTACCCTGGGGAGACTCCAGAAGAATCCCAAGATCCATGTCAGCACTGGAGAGGAATCCTCAGGTTCCGGCACGGATCCACACAAGGTCTTAGGCCCCGGCATCGACGGGAGAGGAATCCCGAGAGGCCAATAAGCAACTCGCACGGAGAGTGGCCTTTCCTGAGGCCACCAGATACGGTCCCTGTGGTCCCCATCGTAAATCGAGAGCACCTACCGCAACTCGAGAAAATCCTGTAGATTCTCCCCTCCAGGCTAGATGAGGCCCATTTCCGCTGAGGCGACTCGAGGCTAATCACATCTAACCTTTGGAACTTCCATAGGGTCCTTCACACCCTTGCTGCAACTCAAGAAGTTCCCCGACATACCCTTGTCCACTCGAGAGGAAGCGCGAGCGTCCCTTGCACATCCAGAGGAGGCCCTTTTCCTCCTTGTAGCTCGAGATGAGGGATCCTTTCCCTGCGTGGTCGGGAAAGAATTCCCGGCATTCCCGTCGCATCTCAAGAGGAAGCGCTCTCCACAGGAAAGGCGAGAGGAACTCCAGGGTCGTGCCACCAATCCAAGAGTCCCCCAGAGGACTGAGTCCATTCCAAAGGAAACTCTTTTACCTGCACTGCCTTGACTGTCACGCCGAGGATCGACTCACACCACGGTGGCACGTGGGACAGCCCTGTGTGTTAGCCTCGTGGGAAAGCCTCATGGGAAATCCTACAGGGAAAGCCACACATCCCTTGATCCACCCGTCGGGTAGCATGACACTGCTGCCACCTTTAGGGAGGAAAGCCCACGTGCATTTCCCCACTCGAGACGAGGACTGACTCCCCTGGGGAGAGTCCAGAAGTACCCAAAAATCCACGTCAGCACTGGAGAGGAATCCTCAGTTTCCGGTCCCAACTCAACACAAGGTCTTCGACTCGGGAAATGCAAGCATTTAAAAGATCTCTCCTTTGGAGCCTCGAGGGGGGCTCGGGGCTTCTCTGGATGTGGGCGGGACCCTCGTGCTTCCTTTGAGTGTAGACGGGTGTGTCGGGAAAGCTCTTGAGTTGCAGCAAGTGTGTGAAGGAACCATTGGAAGTTCCAGAGGTTAGGTGTGCTTAGCCTCTAGATGCGTCAGTGGAAATAGGCCTCATTTTGCTGTAGGGGAGAACCTCCTGGATTTTCTCGAGTTACGGCAGGTGCTCTCGAATTACGACGGGGACCTCAGGGACCCGGTCTCGTGGCCTCAGGAAAGGCCAGTCCCCATGCAAGTTGCCAGGGGGACTCTCGGGATTCCTCTTGGGTCGATGCCGGGGCCTAAGACCTTGTGTGGAGTCGAGGCCGGATCCTGAGGATTCCTCTCCAGTGCTGACATGGTTCTTGGGGTACTTCTGGAGTCTCCCCAGGGAAGTCAGTCCTCGTCTCGAGTGTGGGCATGCACGTGCGCTTTCCTCCCGAGCTGTAGCAGCAGTGTCACGCTTCCTAACGCGTGGTCAAGGGATCTGTAGCTTTCACTCAAGTCTTTCCTTCAAGGCTTTCCCAAGAGTCTTTCCCACAGGGCTGTCCCACCTGCCACCAGGGTGTGAGTCGATCCTCGGCTTGAAAGTCGAGGCAGTGCAGGGAAAACATGTTCCTCTGGAATGGACTGAGACATCTGGGGGACTCTTGGAATGGTGGTACGACCCTGGAGTTCCGCTCGCCTTTCCTGTGGAGAGCGCCTCCTCTTGAGATGGGACGGGAACGCCGGGAATTCTTTCCCGACCAAGCAGGGAAAGGATCCGTCATCTCGAGGTCCGAGGCATAAACGGGGCTCCTCTGGATGTGGGCGGGACCCTCGTGCTTCCTCTGGAGTGGAGACGGTATGTCGGGGAACTTCTTGAGTTTCAGCAAGGTTGTTAAGGAACCTTTGGAATTTCCAGAGTTTAGGTGTGATTAGCCTCGAGAGCCTCAGCGGAAATTGGCCTCATCTTGCCTGGTGGGGAGAACCTCCTGGATTTTCTCGAATTGTGGCAGGTGTTCTCAACGTACGCTGGGACCTCAGGAACCCGCTCTGGTGGCGTCAGGAAAGGCCAGTTCCCATCCGAGTGGCTACGGGGCCTCTCGGGATTCCTCTCCCGTCGATGGTGGGGCCTAAGACCTTGTGTGAAGTCGAGGCCGGTACCTGAGGATTCCTCTCCCGTGCTGACATGGTTCTTGGGGTACTTCTTGAGTCTCCCCAGGGGTGTCAGTCCTCTTCTCAGTGGGATCATGCAAGAACGCTTACCTCCCGTGCTGCAGTAGCAGTGTCACTCTGCCCGTCGCGTGGATCAAGAGATCTGTGTCTTTCCCTCGAGGTATTTCCCACGGGGCTTTCCCTCGAGGCTTTCCCACGAGGCTTTCCCACATCGCTGTCCCACGTGCCACCGTGGTGCCAGTCGATCCTCGGCGTGAAAATCAAGGCAGTGCAGGGAAAACAGGTTCCTCTGGAATGGACTGAGACATCTGGGGGACTCTTGGAATTGTGGCACGACCCTGGAATTCCTCTCGCCTTTCCTGTGGAGAGCGCCTCTTCTTGAGATTCGGTGGGAACGCCGGGAATTCTTTCCCGACCAAGCAGGGAAAGTGCCGTGGTCCAGCCCCGGTGGATCCAGGGTGATTCGAAGGTGGGGACGTAGTCGTCGTCTTTGGAAATATACATATTTAATCCCAGATATAAAGAGATTAGAAATGGATAGTGTAGTAGGAAGATTATTGGAGAAAAAGAGGCTGAATAACTTGGATTACGTGGAATAACATCCATCCTCCAGTAGAGAATTCAGCCAGAAAAACGGGAGCAAAAAAGAAGCGACATGGGGGAATCAGTCTTTCCGGAAACTGATCTGATTTCTTTATTTTTGGTTTTGCTTGTATACCTCTTGTTACACATAGGGATGAATACAGAGTCACGCAGGAGTCGGCATCCTGACCTTTATCAAAATCAGGTGCTTCACATAAATGTATAAAAAAAAGGTCTTAGGGATCTTACATCATCTTCTGGCCATGAATGAGACCTGCTGACATTTTATGATCCTTTCTTTCTGATAACCAAATAAACTTATTTCTTCCAAGGGTGTTTTTTCTTAAACCAGGCACCACCCTCCAAATAAAGTTACATTCCTATAGGGTGAGGGTGTAGTGAGTTACAATCAAGAAAGGAATTTATTTAACCCAAGGTTAACATGATTAGTCTTAAAGGTGAATTCTTATTTCTCCTATATGCTTAAAGGTTAATACTTATTTCTCCTATATACTAGTTATATTCATTATAAGGGTAGGGAACATGGAGATTTATCAGCAAACATCAGCCTAACAAATTAAAATCCTTTCATCAATTCTCCCCTTAAGATCTATTTAGTCTTAAGATATGATAAAGTTACATTCTTACATAGAAAGGACACAGTGATATATAACAAAGTACAGTGATCTATTACAAAAGTGAAAATCCATTAACTCAAAAAGTCTAGTATTGCTAACATCAAAAACTGCTATATTTCCTTTGCTATATTCCAAATACATTGATTAATATATTCCCAAGTGCCTAAGGATATGGAGGCCTGGTGGCAATCATTGACTCAACAAGAAGAAAAAGTCCTATGCTAATTAAGACTCTCAAAATACTCCAAAACTCTCTGTGCTGTTTACAGTTGAGAGGTAGTAAACAATCTTGTGCCTAGTGGCAGCAGTATGGATAATCCTGTCACACAAGCTGGTCTGTCAGCAGAGAGGTTTGACCTAAAATATCCTTGTCCCACCCAGAGCAGGGAATTAGCAGCAATTTTTGACACAACAAATGAAGAACCCTTCACCAATATAATTCCTAACCAACTATACTAATAATTTCTAACTCCCCAAAATAATTTGCCTTTAGTAAGTCTAAAACATCTCATGCCTCTCAGGTTGGGAGGCTGTAAACAATCACATGTGGCCGGACAAACCTATAAAGGTGGGCTAGATAACCTTCAGAGGAGTCGGCAAGCTGAAACACTCTTGTCATGCCCAAGAATATTTATTGCCTTGAAGCTGCACGTTTACTTCTTCTCCGAGAGAAACAGTTATGGGGGAGAGCCCCCGTAAAGTCAGAAGTGTAGGTGAGAGCATAAAACAGACTCTGGTTTTGGGGTTCGATGCTCGGGAACAGGGGGTTACCTGAGGCTTGAGCACGCCTTTGGCATGCCAAGCCTCCTTCCTCATGACCTTTGCGATAGGCGGAATTCCTCACGCTGGCCCCCGGAAGGAAAGGATCCCTCATCTCGAGCGACGAGGCGGAAACGCGCCTCCTGTGGATGTGGGGGGGACCATCTTGCTTATTCTCGAGTGGAGACGGGTATGTCGGGGAACATATTGAGTTGCAGCAAGGGTGTAAAGTACCTTTTGGAAGTTCCAGAGGTTAGGTGTGATTAGCCTCGAGACACCTCAGTGGAAATGGGCCTCATCTCGCCTGGAGGGGAGAACCTCCTGGATTTTCTCGAGTTGCGGCAGGTGCTCTCGACTTACGACGGGGACCTCAGGGGCCAGCTCTGGTGGCCTCAGGAAAGGCCAGTCCCCATTCAAGTTTCTAGGGGGCCTCTCAGGATTCCTCTCCTGTCGATGCCGGGGCCTAAGACCTTGTGTGAAGTCGGGGCTGGAACCTGAAGATTCCTCTCCAGTGCTGACATGGATCTTGTGGTACTTCTGGAGTCTCCCCCAGGGGAGTCAGTCCTCGTCTCGAGTGGGGGCATGCACGTGCGCTTTCCTCCGAGCGTAGCAGCAGTGTCACGCTTCCCGTCGCGTGGATCAAGGGATCTGTGGCTTTCCCTCTAGGCTTTCCCATGAGGCTTTCCCACCAGGGCTGTCCCACATGCCACCTTGGTGTGAGACGATCCTCGCGTTTGAAAGTCGATGGCAGTGCAGGGAAAAACAGGTTCCTCTGGAATGGACTGAGACATCTGGGGAACTCTTGGAATGGTGGCACGACCCTGGAGTTCCTCTGGCCTTTCCTGTGGAGAGCACTTCCTCTTGAGATGCGACGGGAACGCCAGGAATTCTTTCCCGACCACGCAGGGAAGGATCCCTCCTCTCTAGATACGAGGCGGAAACGGGCTCCTCTGGATGTGGCGGGACCCTCGTGCTTCATCTCGAGTGGAGACGGGTATGTCGGTGATCTTCTTGACTTGCAGCAGGGGTGTCAAAGACCCTTTGGAAGTTCAGAGGTTAGGTGTGATTAGCCTCGAGATGCCTCAGGGGAAATGGGCCTCATCTCGCCTGGAGGGAGAACCTCCTGGATTATCTTGAGTTGGAGCAGGTGCTCTCGTCTTAGGATGGGGACCTCAGGACCCGCTCCTGTGGCCTCAGAAAAGGCCAGTGCCCATGGGAGTTGCTAGGGGGCCTCTCAGGATTCCTCTCACGTCGATGCCGGGGCCTAAGACCTTGTGTGGAGAGCCGAGCGGAGGCGACGCGGAGCGTTTCGGTCTCAGTGCCCACGTGTGTGGTGTGAGGCTGCGGCGAGCCTCTACACTGAAGGTGCGAGAGGTTGGCAGCTTCGATTGAAGCACATCGAGCGCGACAGCAGTGAAAGTCATGAGCGACAGCGGCGAGGGGACTACGGCGAGGGGGGATCCCGTTCTGCTTCCAGAAGCGGAAGTGCTCATGGATCTGGGAAATCTGCAAGTCATACCCCTGGTCTCGCTCCAAGGAAGATTCCAGGCGTTCCAGATCAAAGTCCAGGTCCAGATCCGAATCTAGGTCTAGATCCAGGAAGAAGTTCTCGGAGGCATTATACAAGGTCACGATCTCGGTCCGGTCCCATAGAAGATCTCGTAGCAGATCTTACAGCAGAGATTATCGAAGACGGCATAGCCACAGTCATTCTCCTCCAGCTCTACATCCTACGACATTATCTCTCT
>NW_017218771.1:0-11727 GCF_001704415.2 Capra hircus | reverse complement strand
AGAACATTGCTTAAGTTTGAAAACGATAGTGACAATATTTTTGAGCAAAAGGAGCTTTTAAAACAGAGCTTGTTCCTTGCATAAAATCCCCCTCAGGAGGGCCTCACCCAACAAAAAAAAGAAAAAGGAAGAAAAACAGGAAAAAAAAAAGAAAAAAAATATTCGTAATAAAAAGGACTTAACAAATGCAAAATGTTTCTCTTGAGGCCAAATAGAAGCATTTTTTGCCAAAATGTCTTGCTAAACAGAGATAACAAGCCGTACCAAACAACGCCCAGGTAGCTCAGGCCTGGACCTCAGTTCCACCACCTTAATAATAATAGCTCCTGACTCAGATTCCAGTGGCTAGTCCCCTGCCTGAGGACATTGTAAGACTTGTGCTGGGGCATAGCTTGCTTTCTTTTCAAAAAATTTCGGTAGTGTCTTGTGTAGTAAATTCTGATTATACTAAAAAAAATTGAAGTTTTGATATTGCCACCTGCTAAAACTGTGCAATTAAAATTAAAAAATAGCACAGCTTTTGCTTTTACCTTATTACCAGACAGAAAAACCAGACAAAAAAAGCCCGCAGAGGATCTAGATCTAGCTTTTTGGGGCAAAAAATTGCAGCTTCTAGGCCTTTAAAAGATTTTTTAAAGATATAAAATGTCATGGCTGTTAGACAATAGACAAGACGTTTTTACATTGCTGAGAGACTAGCGCAGCTCCTGGACAACATATACTACTGAAAAGGAGTTGGTGGATTAGAAAGGTGGTATGCAGGATAAAAATGCTATAGAGTAAGAGGTGAGAGAGAGTTTAAAACTTGGTGAATAGTGAGCTCCCCGTTGCTGGAAGTATTCAAGCAAAGATTAAATGGTTACTTGTCATCTAAAAGGCTATAGACCAGATTTGGGTTATAAAAAGATCATTAAAAAAGCTTTTCTTGCTTCTTATATTTGGGTCTGCCAAAAGTTTTAAAACTGATAATGTCCTTTTAAAGCTGCTGAGAGATTGTTTACTAACTTTAAATGATTTCCAAAAATTATTAGGTGATATTAATTGGATATGCCCACATTTAAAACTGACTTTTGTAGATTTAAAGCCTTTTGTTTGATTGCTGAAAAATAACAATCCTAATCCAGTTCTAAGAAAAAGTTGACTAGTGTGACAGTTGGCTTTCGTTAAAGTGAATGAGGCTTTAAATGATCAGTTAATTAAGATTAATATTGCCAAAAAGGAGATTAAATTATTCTTGCCACAAAATGTATACCTAGCAGGATGCTTGTGACAAGAAGGCCCATTGGTTCCATCTAATGACCCCCCCCAAAAATAGTTTTATCTTATCCCAACTTGGTGGAACAATGGCCTCTGCCTAAGAAAAAATTACTGACATATTAATTTAAAAGATTAATTCAAGCATACTGATTTATTAAATTGTTCAGTAAAGAGCCATCAAAAAATTGTAATTCCATATAAAAAAAACAACTTGATGCTTTTCAAAATGTTTGCTGATTGGCAGATTGCTATAGGAAATTCTTGTGATCAGATCTTGCATCATTTACCCTCACGTGCTTTGTTAATTCAAAAATTAAAAAAGGAGAAAATTAAGTATAGTTTTCCCCCATCAGATTTTACAACATGTTCTCTTTGTAATAAGTTAAATGCTGATTCGTTTGGAACAGTAAAATAAAAAGCCATTGGTAAAGCAAAAAGATCTCCAGATAACAAAAAGATCCCGACCCAGAATTTGCTGCGGGTCGAGGAAGTGTTTATATTTTTTCCACAGGGTGCAGATTCGTCAATTTGGATCCCGGACAGACTGATTCGCCACAAAAGAAAAAGGGAACTTCTCTGCCGCCACCGCCGCGGGAAACAGCCGTGCACCAAAAGCTGCGGGCGGGGCCAGCCTGACTGACGGAACCCAGTGCACCGCACTCGCAGCCCGTTACAGCGCCAGTGTCAGAGGGCGGGGTGAAGGCCGCTGCTCCCACCGGCAGAAGAGGCAAAAGAAACATCAAGATCCCGGCGGGACTAACAGCTGCTGCAGCGGCAAACTCCAACCAGAAAATGACTCTATTTACTCTATTTTGGCTTGTCTATCCTCTCCTTATGTTCTTCTTTTCACCAATGATTCCAGAAAACTTAACGTACCTAATGTAGCAACTTGTGAACCATGGATGTTTTCATCTTGTTTAACTCCTCAAAGTAATGTCTGCTCTTTTGTGGTTTTAAAGATGTCCTGTAACTGTAACAACTTATTGATATGATAATTATGTTCTTGCTGTGTTACAATAACTGTTATTGTTACTATGGCAGCGGTCATTGACTCAACAAGTGTAAATGCCCAATATGTTAAAAAATCAAGTTTTAGGTGTTTTGGAACAGCTCAGATATTAGTTTAGACTTAGGGAAACTGCATAACCAGATTCAGACCTTGGAACACTCCCGATTAGATTTTACCACCGCAGGAGAAGCCAATGACTTTTTCCACACTTTCTCTAACTTCATTTCTGGAAAGACTATTCTGTCTACTCTTTATAATCTTGCTCCTCGTAATCATTCTTCCCTGTATTGGTCTAGATTCTTCGGCAGAGCATTCGGAATCTCGCGACCGAACTGCACCTGATTTTAAACAAAAATAATTAATTATTTAAAATAAAAAAGGGTGAGATGCTGGGAGCCAGTGTGAGGAATCCCGCCCGTGACAAGGTCATGAGGAAGGAAGCTGACATACGCAAGGCGTGCTCAGACTTCAGGGACCCCTCTGGAAATTCCTAAGCACGTACCCCAACAAAAATCTGCCGGCTTTTCTGCTCTGCTTTTCCACTCTTCTGACATTCTCTGGAAAAAGTCAAATCAGGGCTTTAGTCTTCTGCATTTGAAAGAGTGTTTCAATCCAAAAACCCCTCCGATGGCTTTCTAGCCTGCCTGCAGGACTCGTACAGCTGCGCATGTGATTGTTTGAGGCCTCCTGACCGCAGGAGGCACAGGAAGCTTAAAACATCCTAGGAATGTAGGAGCTTCCGAGGAGTCAAAATCTTTAGAATAGGACTGATTAAAGGTTTCATTTTTTGGGTCAATGCTTGCTGCCAAATTTTCATATCCTTTATTTTTAGATATAGTTGGTATATAGAAAAACAAGTAGTAGACCTGGTATTAGCAACATTAGATCTTTGAGTTAAGTACCTTCTTTGTTATATACCACTGCACCTTTGTTCTATAGAGATGTAACTTTAATGCTTTAAGGAGATGCAGATTAAAAAAAAAAAACACTTCAGGGGAAACAAAATTAACATTCATTAAGGAAGAGAGCCAAAAAGTGTTAACAAGACTCTTGGCCAAAAGATAATGTAAATCACCTGAGACCTTTTGTATACAAACTGATATACGGAAAGAATCTGGGTTGTGAACGCTACATAATTTTGTGTTACCCATTGATCTCCGTGTTTTATCAAAAGTATAAAAGGCCTTCTGAACAATAAAGGATGGGGGCCAGTTTCTCGAACTAGTCTCTCGGCCTGGTTTCTTGGGACTCTGGCTCCCCCCATGTCTCTCTCTCTCTCTTCTTCTCTCCCCTTCCCTCTCTCTGCTCTTTACTTTAACTTCAGGCTGAATCTCCATCTGGGGCGCGGAGGCTCGCCAGGTCTACTTACTTGCCCCGGCTGTTAAGACCCGCACGAAAGGGAGCTTAAGGCGAGGCACCCTTAGATATTCAAGCGTGAGCCGGTGGCCCAACGTAGATGGTGCAAATTCCTTGTCTGGAATTTTATTGGCCTTCCGCGTAAACCAAGCTATTCAGCCCTCTTCCTCCACTTAATCTTCTTACTACACTATAGTTTCTTAATCTAATCTTACATTAATAAACAAACAAGTCTTTCCACGCCAAACGCCGGTCCACCCTTCGAATTCCCTGGATCCACCGGGGCTGGACCCCGGCAGGCACCGACTCACACAAGGTCTTAGGCCCTGGCATCGACGGGAGAGGAATCCCGAGAGGCCCCCGAGCAACTCGCAAGGGGACTGGCCTTTCCTGAGGCCACCAGAGCGGGTCCCAGCGGTCCCCGTCGTAAGGCGAGAGCACGTACCGCAACTCGAAAAAATCCAGGAGATTCTCCCCTCCAGGGGAGATGAGGCCCATTTCCGCTAAGGCGTCTCGACTCTAGACACACCTAACCTCTGGAATTCCAAAGGATCCTTCACAACCCTTGCTGCAACTCAAGAAGTTCCCCAACATACCCGTCTCCACTCGAGAGGAAGCACGAGAGTCCACGCCCACATCCAGAGGAGCCCGTTTCTGCCTCCAAGTTCGAGAGGAGGGATCCTTTTGCTGCGTGGTCGGGAAAGAATTCCCGGCGTTCCCGTCGCATCTCAAGAGGAGGCGCTGTCCACAGGAAAGGCGACAGGAACTCCAGGGTCGTGCCACCATTCCCAGAGTCCCCCAGATGTCTCAGTCCATTCCAGGGAAGCCTGTTTCCCCGGCACTGAAGGGCCTTCGACTTTCAAACCGAGGATCGACTGACACCACGGTGGCACGTGGGACATCACTGGGGAAAGCATCGTTGGAAAGCCTGGTGGGAAAGCCTGGTGGGAAAGCCTAATGGGAAAGCCTCGAGGGAAAGCCACAGATCCCTTGATCCAAGCGAAGGGAAGCGTGACACTGCTGCTACAGCTCGGGAGGAAAGCGCACTTGCATGTCCACACTCGAGACCAGGACTGACTCCCCTGGGGAGACTACAGAAGTACCCAAGATCCATGTCAGCCCTGGAGAGGAATCCTCAGGTTCCGGCACAGACTCCACACAAGGACTTAGGCCCGGCATCGAGGGGAGAGGAATCCCGAGAGGCCCCCGAGGCAACTCGTATGGGGACCTGCCTTTCCTGAGGCCACCAGAGGGGGATCCTGATGTCCCCGTTGTAAGTCGAGAGCACCTGCCGCAACTCGAGAAAATCCAGGAGGTTCTCCCTTCCAGGCGAGATGAGGCCCTTCCGCTGAGGCATCTCGAGGCTAATCACACCAAACCTCTGGAACTTCCAAAGGGCCCTTCACACACTTGCTAAAACTAAAGAAGTTCGCCGACATACCCGTCTTCACTCGAGAGGAAGCACGAGAGTCCCGCCCACATCTAGAGGAACCCCGTTTCCGCCTCCTAGCACGAGAGGAGGTATCCTTTGCCTGATTGGTCGGGAAAGAATTCCCGGCGTTCCCGTCGCATCTCAAGAGGAGGCACTCTCCACAGGAAAGGCGAGCGGAACTCCAGGGTCGTGCCACAATTCCCAGAGTCCCCCAGATGTCTCAGTCCATTCCAGGGAAACCTGTTTCCCTACACTGCCTCGAATTTCAGGACGAGGATCCACTCACACCACGGTGGCACGTGGGACAGCCCTTTGGGAAATCCTTGAGGGAAAGCCACAGATCCCTTGATCCATGCGAAGAGAAGCGTGACACTGCTGCTACAGCTCAGGAGGAAAGCGCACCTGCATGCCCCACTCGAGACGAGGACTGACTCCCCTGGGGAGACTCCAGAAGTACCCCAAGATCTATGTCAGCACTGGAGAGGAATCCTCAGGTTCCGGCACCGACTCCACACAAGGTCTTAGGCCCCGGCATCGACGGAGAGAAATCCCGAGAGGCCCCCGAGCAACTCGCATGGGGACTGGCCTTTCCTGAGGCCACCAGAGCGGGTCCCTGAGGACCCCGTCGTAAGTCGAGAGCACCTGCACCAACTCAAGAAAATGCAGGAGGTTCTCCCCTCCAGGGGAGATGAGGCCCATTTCCTCTGAGGCGTCCCCAGGCTAATTAAACCTAACCTCTGGAACTTCCAAAGGGTCCTTCACACCCTTGCTACAACTCAAGAAGTTCCCCGACATACCCGTCTCCACTCGAGAGGAAGCACGAGAGTCCCGCCCACATCCAGAGGAGCCCCGTTTCCGCCTCATAGCTCGAGAGGAGGGATCTTTCCCTGTGTGGTCGGGAAAGAATTCCTGGCGTTCCCGTCGCATCTCAAGAGGAGGCGCTCTCCACAGGAAAGGAGAGAGGAACTCCAGGGTCGTGCCACCATTCCCAGAGTCCCCCAGATGTCTCAGTGCATTCCAGGGAAACCTGTTTTCCCTGCACTGCCTCGACTTTCAAGCCGAGGATCGACTCACACCACGGTGGCACGTGGGACAGCCCTGTGGGAAAGACTCGAGGAAAGCCTCGTGGGAAAGCCTCGAGGGAAAGCCACAGATCCTTGATCCAACGCGAAGGGAAGCGTGACACTGCTGCTACAGCTCGGGAGGAAAGCACGTGCATGCCCACTCGAGACGAGGACTGACTCCCCTGGGGAGACTCCAGAAGTACCCCAAGATCCATGTCAGCACTGGAGAGGAATCCTCAGGTTCCGGCACCGACTCCACACAAGGTCTTAGGCCCCGGCATCGACGGGAGAGGAATCCCGAGAGGCCCGAGCAACTCGCATGGGGACTGGCCTTTCTGAGGACCAGAGCGGGTCCCTGAGGTCCCCGTCGTAACGAGAGCACCTGCGCAACTCGAGAAAAAAGGAGGTTCTCCCCTCCAGGGCGAGATGAGGCCCATTTCCTCTGAGGCTCCCCAGGCTAATCACACCTAACCTCTGGAACTTCCAAAGGGTCCTTCACACCCTTGCTGCAACTCAAGAAGTTCCCCGACATACCCGTCTCCACTCGAGAGGAAGCACGAGAGTCCGCCCACATCCAGAGGAGCCCCGTTTCCGCCTCATAGCTCGAGAGGAGGGATTCCTTTCCCTGCGTGTCGGGAAAGAATTCCGGCGTTCCGTCGCATCTCAAGAGGAGGCGCTCTCCACAGGAAAGGCGAGAGGAACTCCAGGGTCGTGCCACCATTCCCAGAGTCCCCCAGATGTCTCAGTCCATTCCAGGGAAACCTGTTTTCCCTGCACTGCCTCGACTTTCAAGCCGAGGATCGACTCACACCACGGTGGCACGTGGGACAGCCCTGTGGGAAAGCCTCGTGGGAAAGCCTCGTGGGAAAGCCTCGAGGGAAAGCCACAGATCCCTTGATCCAAGCGAAGGGAAGCGTGACACTGCTGCTACAGCTCGGGAGGAAAGCGCACGTGCATGCCCCACTCGAGACGAGGACTGACTCCCCTGGGGAGACTCCAGAAGTACCCAAGATCCATGTCAGCACTGGAGAGGAATCCTCAGGTTCCGGCACCGACTCCACACAAGGTCTTAGGCCCCGGCATCGACGGGAGAGGAATCCCGAGAGGCCCCGAGCAATTCGCATGGGGACTGGCCTTTCCTGAGGCCACCAGTGGGTCCCTGAGGTCCCCATCGTAAGTGAGAGCACCTGCCGCAACTCGAGAAATCCAGGAGGTTCTCCCCTCCAGGCGAGATGAGGCCCATTTCCCTGAGGTGTCTCGAGGCTAATCACACCTAACCTCTGGAACTTCCAAAGGGTCCTTCACACCCTTGCTGCAACTCAAGAAGTTCCCCGACATACCCGTCTCCACTCGAGAGGAAGCACGAGAGTCCCGCCCACATCCAGAGGAGCCCCGTTTCCGCCTCCTAGCTCGAGAGAAGGGATCTTTCCCTGCGTGGTCGGGAAAGAATTCCGGGGTTCCGTCGCATCTCAAGAGGAGGCGCTCTCCACAGGAAAGGCGAGAGGAACTCCAGGGTCGTGCCACCATTCCCAGAGCCCCAGATGTCTCAGTCCATTCCAGGGAAACCTGTTTTCCCTGCACTGCCTCAACTTTCAAGCCGAGGATCGACTCACACCACGGTGGCACGTGGGACAGCCCTGGGAAAGCCTGGTGGGAAAGGAAAGCCTCGAGGGAAAGCCACAGATCCCTTGATCCAATCGAAGGGAAGCGTGACACTGCTGCTACAGCTCGGGAGGAAAGCGCACGTGCATGCCCCACTCGAGACGAGGACTGACTCCCCTGGGAGACTCCAGAAGTACCCCAAGATCCATGTCAGCCCTGGAGAGGAATCCTCAGGTTCCGGCACGACTCCACACAAGGTCTTAGGCCCCGGCATCAGGGAGAGGAATCCCGAGATGCCCCAGCAACTCGTATGGGACTGCCTTTCCTGAGGCCACCAGCGGGTCCTGATGTCCCCGCCGAAGTCAAGAGCACCTGCCGCAACTAGAGAAAATCCAGGAGTTCTCCCTTCCAGGCGAGATGAGGCCCATTTAACTGAGGTGTCTCGAGGCTAATCACACCAAACCTCTGGAACTTCCAAAGGGTCCTTCACACCTTGCTGCAACTAAGAAGTTCCCGACATACCCGTCTCCACTCGAGAGGAAGCACGAGAGTCCCGCCCACATCTAGAGGAACCCCGTTTCCGCCTCTAGCTCGAGAGGAGGGATCCTTTCCTGCATGGTCGGGAAAGAATTCCCGGGTTCCCGTCGCATCTCAAGAGGAGGCGCTCTCCACAGGAAAGGCGAGGAACTCCAGGGTCGTGCCACCATTCCAGAGTCCCCAGATATCTCAGTCCATTCCAGGGAAACCTGTTTTCCCTGCACTGCCTCGAATTTCAAGCGAGGATCGACTCACACCACGGTGGCACGTGGGACAGCCTTGGGAAAGCCTCTAGGGAAAGCCACAGATCCCTTGATCCACGTGAAGGGAAGGGTGACACTGCTGCTACAGCTCGGGAGGAAAGCGCACGTGCATGCCCCCACTCGAGACGAGGACTGACTCCCCTGGGGAGACTCCAGAAGTACCCAAGATCCATGTCAGCACTGGAGAGGAATCCTCAGGTTCCGGCACCGACTCCACACAAGGTCTTAGGCCCCGGCACCAATGGGAGAGGAATCCCGAGAGCGCCCGAGCAACTCGCATGGGGACTGGCCTTTCCTGAGGCCACCAGAGCGGGTCCCTGAGTTCCCCGTCCTAAGTCGAGCACCTGCGCAACTCGAGAAAATCCAGGAGGTTCTCCCTTCCAGGCGAGATGAGGCCCATTTCCGCTGAGGTGTCTCAAGGCTAATCACACCTAACCTCTGGAACTTCAAAGGGTCCTTCACACCCTTGCTGCAACTCAAGAAGTTCCCCGACATACCCGTCTCCACTCGAGAGGAAGCACGAGAGTCCCGCCCAAATCAGAGGAGCCCCGTTTCCGCCTCCTAGCTCGAGAGGAGGGATCCTTTCCCTCAGTGGTCGGGAAAGAATTCCCGTGTTCCCGTCGCATCTCAAGAGGAGGCGCTCTCCACAGGAAAGGCGAGAGGAACTCCAGGGTCGTACCACCATTCCTTGAGTCCCCCAGATGTCTCAGTCCATTCCAGGGAAACCTGTTTTCCCTGCACTGCCTCGACTTTCAAGCCGAGGATGGACTCACACCACGGTGGCACGTGGGACAGCCCTGTGGGAAAGCCTCGTGGGAAAGCCTCATGGGAAAGCCTCGAGGGAAAGCCCAGTTGCTTTGATCAACCGAAGGGAAGGTGACACTGCTGCTACAGCTCGGGAGGAAAGCGCACGTGCATGCCCCAACTCGAGACGAGGACTGACTCCCCTGGGGAGACTCCAGAAGTACCCCAAGATCCACGTCAGCACTGGAGAGAATCCTCAGTTCCGGCACCGACTCCAAACAAGGTCTTAGGCCCCGGCATCGACGGGAGAGGAATCCCGAGAGGCCCCCGAGCAACTCGCATGGGGACTGGCCTTTCCTGAGGCCACCAGAGCGGGTCCCTGAGGTCCCGTCGTAAGTCGAGAGCACCTGCACCAACTCGAGAAAATCCAGGAGGTTCTCCCCTCCAGGCGAGATGAGGCCCATTTCCCTGAGGCGTCCCAGGCTAATCACACCTAACCTCTGGAACTTCCAAAGACCTTCACACCTTGCTGCAACTCAAGAAGTTCCCCGACATACCCGTCTCCACTCGAGAGGAAGCACGAGAGTCCCGCCCACATCCAGAGGAGCCCCGTTTCCGCCTCATAGCTCGAGAGAAGGGATCTTTCCCTGCGTGGTCGGGAAAGAATTCCTGGGGTTCCGTCGCATCTCAAGAGGAGGCGCTCTCCACTGGAAAGGAGAGAGGAACTCCAGGGTCGTGCCACCATTCCCAGAGCCTTCCAGATGTCTCAGTCCATTCCAGGGAAACCTGTTTTCCCTGCACTGCCTCGACTTTCAAGCCGAGGATCGACTCACACACGGTGGCACGTGGGACAGCCCTGTGGGAAAGCCTGGTGGGAAAGCCTCATGGAAAGCCTCGAAGGAAAGCCACAGATCCCTTGATCCACGCAAAGGGAAGCGTGACAAGCTGCTACAGCTCGGGAGGAAAGCGCACGTGCATGCCCCCACTCGAGACGAGGACTGACTCCCCTGGGGAGACTCCAGAAATCCCCCAAGATCCATGTCAGCACTGGAGAGGAATCCTCAGGTTCCGGCACCGACTCCAAACAAGGTCTTAGGCCCGGCATCGACGGGAGAGGAATCCCAAGAGGCCCCAGCTTCTCGCATGGGGACTGGCCTTTCCTGAGGCCACCAGAGCGGGTCCCCTGAGGTCCCCGTCGGAAGTCGAGAGCACCTGCCACAACTCGAGAAATCCAGGAGGTTCTCCCCTCCAGGCGAGATGAGGCCCATTTCCGCTGAGGAGTCTCGAGGCTAATCACACCTATCCTCTGGAACTTCCAAAGGGTCCTTCACACCCTTGCTGCAACTCAAGAAGTTCCCGACATACCCGTCTCCACTCGAGAGGAAGCACGAGAGTCCCGCCCAAATCCAGTGGAGCCCCGTTTCCGCCTACTAGCTCGAGAGGAGGGATCCTTTCCCTGCCTGGTCGGGAAAGAATTCCCGGCGTTCCCGTCGCATCTCAAGAGGAGGCGCTCTCCAGAAAAGGCGAGAGGAACTCCAAGGTCTTGCCACCATTCCAAGAGTCCCCCAGATGTCTCAGTCCATTCCAGGGAAACCTGTTTTCCCTGCACTGCCTCGAATTTCAAGCCGAGGATCGACTCACACTACGGTGGCACGGGGACAGCCCTGTGGGAAAGCCTCGTGGCAAAGCCTCGTGGAAAGCCTCGAGGGAAAGCCACAGATCCCTTGATCCACGCGAAGGGAACCGTGACACTGCTGCTACAGCTCTGGAGGAAAGCGCACCTGCATGCCCCCACTCGAGACGAGGACTGACTCCCTGGGAGACTCCAGAAGTAGCCCAAGATCCATGTCAGCACTGGAGAGGAATCCTCAGGTTCCGGAACCGACACCGACTCCACACAAGGTCTTAGGCCCTGGCATCGATGGGAGAGGAATCCGAGAGGCCCCGAGCAACTCGCATGGGGACTGGCCTTTCCTGAGGCACCAGAGCGGGTCCCTGAGTCCCCGTCGTAAGTCAAGAGCACCTGCCGCAACTCGAGAAAATCCAGGAGGCTCTCCCCTGCAGGCGAGATGAGGCCCGTTTCCTGAGGCGTCTCGAGGCTAATCACACTTAACCTCTGGAACTTCCAAAGAGTCTTTCACAGCCATTGCTTCTGCAACTCAAGAAGTTCCCCGACATACCCGTTTCACTCGAGAGGAAGCACGAGAGTCCCGCCCACATCCAGAGGAGCCCCGTTTCCGCCTCCTAGCTCGAGGAGGGATCCTTTCCCTGCGTGGTCGGGAAAGAATTCCCCGGCGTTCCCGTCACATCTCAAGAGGGGGCGCTCTCCACAGGAAAGGCGAGAGGAACTCAAGGGTCGTGCCACCATTCCCAGATCCTCCAGATGTCTCAGTCCATTCCACGGAAGCCTGATTTCCCGGCACTGCCTCGACTTTCAAGCGAGGATCAACTGACACCACGGTG
>NW_017218770.1:0-11727 GCF_001704415.2 Capra hircus | reverse complement strand
GTTCGAGTTTAAGTGTGATTACCCCTAGTTGCCTCAGCCGAAATGGGCCTCATCTCGCCTGGAGGGGAGAACTCCCTTTCGAAGTTCGAGAGTTTAAGTGTGATTACCCCCTAGTTGCCTCAGCCGAAATGGGCCTCATCTCGCCTGGAGGGAGAACCTCCTGGATTTTCTCGACTTGCGGCAGGTGCTCTCGACTTACGACGAGGGCCTCAGGGACCCGCTCTGGTGCCTCAGAAAGGCCAGTCCCCATGCGAGTTTCTCCCGGGCCTCTCGGGATTCCTCTCCCGTCGATGCTGGGGCCTAAGACCTTGTGTGGACTCAGTGACGGAACCTGAGGATTCCTCTCCAGTGCCGACATGGATCTTGTGGTACTTCTGGAGTCTCCCCAAGGGAGTCAGTCCTCGTCACGAGAGAGGGCATGCACGTGTGATTTCCTCCGGAGCTGTAGCAGCAGTTTCACCTTCCCTTTTCGTGGATCAAGGGATCTGTGGCTTTCCCTCTAGACTTTCCATGACGCTTTCCCACGAGGCTTCCCACAGGGCTTTCCCACGTGCCACTGTGGTGTGAGTCGATCCTCGGCTTTAAAGTCGAGGCAGTGAAGGGAAAACAGATTTCCCTGGAATGGACTGAGACATCTGGGGGACTCAGGGAATGGTGGCACGACCCTGGAGTTCCTCTCGCCTTTCCTGTGGAGAGCGCCTCCTCTTGAGATGCGACGGGAACCCGGGAATTCTTTCCCGACCACGCAGGGAAAGGATCCATCCTCTCGAGCTAGGAGCGGAAACGGGCTCCTCTGGATTTGGGCGGGACATTCGTGCTTCCTCTCGAGTGGAGACGGCTATGTCGGGGAACTTCTTGAGTTGCAGCAAGGGTGTGAAGGACGCTTTGGAAGTTCCAGATATTAGATGTGATTAGCCTCGAGACGCCTCAGCGGAAATGGGCCTCATCTCGCCTGAAGGGGAGAACCTCCTGGATTTTCTCGAGTTGCGGCAGGTGCTCTCGACTTACGACGGGGACCTCTGGGACCCGCTCTGGTGGCCTCAGGAAAGGCCAGTTCCCATGGAAGTTGCTCTTGGCCTCTCGGGATTCCTCTCCCGAAGATCCGGGCCTAAGACCTTGTGTGGAGTCGGTGCCGAACCTGAGGATTCCTCTCCAGTGCTGACATGGATCTTGGCGTCCTTAAAGGCGAGATGAGGCCCATTTGCGCTGAGGCGTCTGAGGCTAATCACACCTATCCTCTGGAACTTCCAAAGGTCCTTCACACCCTTGCTGCAACTCAAGAAGTTCTCCGACATACCCGCTCCACTCGAGAGTATCAAGATCTTCCCGCCCACTTTCAGAGGAGCACCGTTTCACCTCATAGCTCGAGAGGAGGATCCTTTACCTGCGTGGTCTGTAAAGCATTCCCGGCGTTCCAGTCGCATCTCAAGAGGAGCCCTCTCCACAGGAAAGCGAGAGAAACTCCAGGTCGTTCCACCATTCCCAGAGTCCCCCAGATATCTCTGTCAATTCGAGGGAAACCTGTTTTCCGTCCACTGCCTCGACTTTCAAGCGAGGATCGACTCACACCACGGTGGCACGTGGGACAGCCCTGAGGAAAATCCTCGAGGGAAAGATTGGAAAGCCTCGAGGAAAGCTCAGATCCCTTGATACACGCTATCGGAAGTGTGACACTGCTTCCACAGATCGGGAGGAAATTGAACGTGCATGCCCCACTCGAGACTAGGACTGACTAACCCGGGGAGACTCCAGAAGTACCCCATGATCCATGTCAGCACTGGAGAGAATCCTCACGTTCCGGCACCGACTCCACACAAGGTCTTAGGCCCCGCATCGACGGAGAGGAAACCAAGAGGCCCCCGAGCAACTCGCATGGGACTGGCCTTTCCTGAGGCCACCAGATCGCGGTCCCTGAAGTCCCCGTCGTAAGTCGACAGCACCTGCCGCAACTCGAGAAAATCCAGGAGGTTCTCCCCTCCAGGCGAGATGAGGCCCATTTCCCGCTGTGCTCTCAAGTTAATCACACATAACCTCTGGAACTTCCAAAGGGTCCTTCACACCCTCGCTGCAACTCAAGAAGTTCCTGACATACCCGTCTTCACTCGAGAGGAAGCACGAGAGTCCCGCCCACATCCAGAGAGCCCCGTTTCCGCCTCCTAGCTCGAGAGGAGGATCCTTTCCCTGCGTGTTCGGGAAAGAATTGCCGGCGTTCCCGTCTCATCTCAAGAGGAGGCGCTCTCCACAGGAAAGGCGAGAGGAACTCCAGGGTCATGCCACCATTCCCAGAGTCCCCCAAATGTCTCAGTCCATTCCAGGGAAACCTGTTTCCCTGCACTGCCTCGACTTTCAAGCCGAGGATCAACTCACACCACGGAGCACGTGGGACAGCCCTGTGGGAAACCCTCGAGGAAAGCCTCGATGGAACGCCACAGATTCCATGATCCACTCGAAGGAAAGCGTGACACTGCTGCTACAGCTCGGGAGGAAAGCGCACGTGCATGCCCCCACTCGAGACGAGGACTGACTCCCCTGGGGAGACTCCACAAGTACCCCAAGATCCACGTCAGCACTGGAGAGGAATCCTCAGGTTCCGGCTCCGACTCCACACAAGTCTTAGGCCCGGCATCGACGGGAGAGGAATCCCGAGAGGCCCCAGGGCAACTTTCATGGGACTGGCCTTTCCTGAGGCCACCAGAACGGGTCCCTGAGTCCCCGTCTTAGGTCCAGAGCACCTGCCGCAACTCGAGAAATCTAGGAGGTTCTCCCCTCCAGGCGAGATGAGGCCCATTTCCGCTGCGGCATCTCGAGGCTAATCACACCTAACCTCTGGAACGTCCAAAGGTCCTTCACACCCATGCTGCAACTCAAGAATTTCCCCGACATACCCGTCTCCACTCGAGGAAGCACGAGAGTCCCGCCCACATCCAGAGGAGCCCCGTTTCCGCCTCCTAGCTCGAGAGGAGGGATCCTTTCCCTGCGTGGTCGGGAAAGAATTCCGGCATTCCTGTCGCATCTCAAGAGGAGGCGCTCTCCACAGGAAACGCGAGAGGAACTGCATTATCGTGCCACCATTCCCAGAGTCCCCAGATGTCTCAGTCCATTCCAGGGAAACCTGTTTTCCCTGCACTGCCTCGACTTTCAAGCCGAGATCGACTCACACCACGGTGGCACTGGGACAGCCCTGTGGGAAAGCCTCGTGGGAAAGCCTCGAGGAAAGCCACAGATCCGTTGTTCACGCGAAGGAAGCGTGACACTGCTGCTACAGCTCGGAGGAAATTGCACGTGCATGCCCCCACTAGTAACGAGGACTGACTGCCCTGGGGAGACTCAAGAAGTATCCCAAGATCCATGTCAGCACTGGAGAGGACTCCTCAGCTTTCTGGCACCGACTCTACACAAGGTCTTAGGCCCCGCATCGACGGAGAGGAATCCCGAGAGGCCCCTGAGCAACTCGCATTGGGACTGGCCTTTCCTGAGGCCACCAGAGCGGGTCCCTGAGGTCCCCGTCGTAAGTCGAGAGCACCTGCCGCAACTCGAGAAAATCCAGGAGGTTCTCCCTTCCAGGAGAGATGAGCCCCTTTCCGCTGAACATCTCAAGGCTAATCACGCCTCACCACTGGAACTTCCAAAGGTCCTTCACACCCTTGCTGCAACTCAAGAAGTTCCCGACATACCCGTCTCCACTCGAGAGGAAGCACGAGGTCCCGCCCACATCCAGAGGAGCCCCGTTTCCGCCTCCTAGCTCGAGAGAAGGGATCCTTTCCCTGCGTGTACGGGAAAGAATTTCGGCGTTCCCGTCGCATCTCAAGAGGAGGCGCTCTCCACAGGAAAGTCGAGAGAACTCCAGGGTCGTGCCACCATACCAAAGTCCCCCTGATGTCTCAGTCCTTTCCAGGGAAACCTGTTTTCCATGCTTTCCCTGCACTGCACGGCATTCAAGCTGAGGATCGACTCACACCACGGTGGCACTTGGAACAACCCTGTGGAAAGCCTCATGGGAAGGCCTCGTGGGAAAGCCTACAGGGAAAGCCACAGATCCCTTGATCCACACGAAGGAAGCGTGACGCTGCTGCTACAGCTCGGGAGGAAAGCGCACGTGCATGCCCCCACTTGAGACGAGGACTGACTCCCCTGGGGAGACTCCAGAAGTATCCCAAGATCCATGTCAGCACTGGAGCGAACCTCAGATTCCGGCACCGACTCCACACAAGGTCTTAGGCCCCGAATCGACGGGAGAGGAATCTCGAGAGGCCCCGAGCAACTCGCATGGGACTGGCCTTTCCTGAGGCCACCAGAGCGGGTCCCTGAGGTCCCCGTCATAAGTCGAGAGCACCTGCCGCAGCTCGAGAAAATCCAGGAGGTTCTCCCCTCCAGGCGAGATGAGGCCCATTCCGCTGAGGCGTCTCTAGGCTAATCACACCTAACCTCTGGAAATTCCAAAGGGTCCTTCACACCCTTGCTGCAACTCAAGAAGTTCCCCGACATACCCGTCTCCACTCGAGAGGAAGCACGAGAGTCCCGCCCACATCCAGAGAAGCCCCGTTTCCGCCTCCTAGCTCGAGAGGAGGGATCATTTCACAGCGTGTTCGGGCAAGAATTCCCGGCGTTCCCGTCACATCTCAAGAAGAGGCGCTTTCGGCAGGAAGGCGAGAGGAACTCCAGGGTCGTGCCACCATTCCCAGAGTTCCCCAGATGTCTCAGTCCATTCCAGGGAAACCTGTTTTCCCTGCACTGCCTCGACTTTCAAGCTGATTATCGACTCACACCATGGTGGCACGGGACAGCCCTGTGGGAAACCTCGTGGAAAAACCTCGTGGGAAAGCCTCGAGGGAAAGCCACATATCCCTTGATCTACGCGAAGGGAAGCATGACACCCCTGCTACAGCTCGGGAGGAAACGCACGTGCATGCCCCCACACGAGACGAGGACTGACTCCCCTGGGGAGACTCCAGAAGTGCCCCAAGATCCATGTCAGCACAGAACAGGAATCCTCAAGTTCCGGCACCAATTCCACAGAAGGTTTAGGCCCTGGCACCGACGGGAGAGAAATCCCGAGAGGCCCCGAGCAACTCGCATGGGAGTGGCCTTTCCTGAGGCCACCAGAGCGGGTCCCTGAGGTCCCCGTCGTAAGTCGAGAGCACCTGCCGCAACTCGAGAAATTCCAGAGGTTCTCCCCTCCAGGCTAGATGAGGCCCATTTCCGCTGAGGCGTCTCGAGGCTAATCACACCAAACCTCTGGAACTTCCAAAGGGTCCTTCACACCCTTGCTGCAACTCAAGAAGTTCCCCGACATACCCGTCTCCACTCGAGAGGAAGCACGAGAGTCCCTCCCACATTCAGAGGAGCCTCGTTTTCGCCTCCTAGGTCGAGAGGAGGATCCTTTCCCTGCGTGGTCGGGAAAGAATTCCTGGCGTTCCCGTCGCATCTCAAGAAGAGGCGCTTTCCACAGGAAAGCGAGAGGAACTCCAGGGTCGTGCCACCATTCCCAGAGTCTCCCAGATGTCTCGTCCATTCCAGGGAAACTTGTTTTCCCTTCACTGCCTGGACTTTCAAGCGAGGATCGACTCACACCAAGGTGGCACGTGGGACAGCCCTGTGGGAAAGCCTCATGGGAAAGCCTCGTGGAAAGCCTCGAGGGAAAGCCACAGATCCCTTGTTCCACGCGAAGGAAGCGTGACACTGCTGCTACAGCTCGGGAGGAAATTGCACGTGCATGCCCCCACTCGTAACGAGGACTGACTGCCCTGGGAGACTCAAGAAGTATCCCAAGATCCATGTCAGCACTGGAGAGGACTCCTCAGTTTCTGCACCGACTCCACACAAGGTCTTAGGCCCCAGCATCGACGGAGAGGAATCCGAGAGGCCCCTGCGCAACTCGCATGGGACTGGCCTTTCCTGAGGCCCCAGAGCGGGTCCCTGAGGTCCCCGTCGTAAGTCGAGAGCACCTGCCGCAACTCGAGAAAATCCAGGAGGTTCTCCCTTCCAGGAGAGATGAGGCCCCTTTCTGCTGAGACATCTCAAGGCTAATCACGCCTAACCACTGGAACTTCCAAAGGGTCCTTCACACCCTTGCTGCAACTCAAGAAGCCCCGACATACCCGTCTCCACTCGAGAGGAAGCACGAGGTCCCGCCCACATCCAGAGGAGCCCCCGTTTCCGCCTCCTAGCTCGAGAGAAGGATCCTTTCCCTGCGTGTTCTGGATGAATTCCCGGCGTTCCCGTCGCATCTCAAGAGGGCGCTCTCCACAGGAAAGGCGAGAGGAACTCCAGGTCGTGCCACCATTCCAGAGTCCCGCAGAGGCTCACTCCATTCCAGGGAAACCTGTTTTCCCTGCACTGCCTCAACTTTCATGCCGAGATCGACTCACATCACGGTGGCACCTGGACAGCCCTGTGGGAAAGTCTCGTGGGAAAGCCTCGTGGGAAAGCCTCGACGGAAAGCCTCAGATCCCTTGATCCACGCGAAGGGAATCATGACGCCGCTGCTACAGCTCGGGAGGAAACCGCACGTGCCTGCCCCCACTCGTAACGAGGACTGACTACCCTGGGGAGACTCCAGAAGAATCCCAAATCCATGTCAGCACTGGAGAGAATCCTCAGGTTCCGGCACGGATCCACACAAGGTCTTAGGCCCCGCATCGACGGGAGAGGAATCCCGAGAGGCCAATAAGCAACTCGCACGGAGAGTGGCCTTTCCTGAGGCCACCAGATATCCCTGTGGTCCCCGTCGTAAATCGAGAGCACCTACCGCAACTCGAGAAAATCCTGTAGATTCTCCCCTCCAGGCTAGATGGCCCATTTCCGCTGCGACTCGAGGCTAATCACATCTAACCTTTGGAACTTCCATAGGGTCCTTCACACCCTTGCTGCAACTCAAGAAGTTCCCCGACATACCCTTGTCCACTCGAGAGGAAGCGCGAGCGTCCCTTGCACATCCAGAGGAGCCCTTTTCCTTTGTAGCTCGAGATGAGGGATCCTTCCCTGCGTGGTCGGGAAAGAATTCCCGGCATTCCCGTCGCATCTCAAGAGGAAGCGCTCTCCACAGGAAAGGCGAGAGGAACTCCAGGGTCGTGCCACCAATCCAAGAGTCCCCAGAGGACTGAGTCCATTCCAAAGGAAACTCTTTTACCTGCACTGCCTTGACTGTCACGCGAGGATCGACTCACACCACGGTGGCACGTGGGACAGCCCTGTGTGTTAGCCTCGTGGAAAGCCTCATGGAAATCCTACAGGGAAAGCCACACATCCCTTGATCCACCCGTCGGGTAGCATGACACTGCTGCCACCTTTAGGGAGGAAAGCCCACGTGCATTTCCCCACTCGAGACGAGGACTGACTCCCCTGGGAGAGTCCAGAAGTACCCAAAAAATCCACGTCAGCACTGGAGAGGAATCCTCAGTTTCCGGTCCCAACTCAACACAAGGTCTTCGACTCGGGAAATGCAAGCATTTAAAAGATCTCTCCTTTGGAGCCTCGAGGGGCTCAGGGCTTCTCTGGATGTGGCGGGACCCTCGTGCTTCCTTTGAGTGTAGACGGGTGTGGGGAAAGCTCTTGAGTTGCAGCAAAGTGTGTGAAGGAACCATTGGAAGTTCCAGAGGTTAGGTGTGCTTAGCCTCTAGATGCGTCAGTGGAAATAGGCCTCATTTGCTGTAGGGGAGAACCTCCTGGATTTTCTCGAGTTACGGCAGGTGCTCTCGAATTACGACGGGACCTCAGGGACCCGGTCTCGTGCCTCAGGAAAGGCCAGTCCCCATGCAAGTTGCCAGGGGGACTCTCGGGATTCCTCTTGGTCGATGCCGGGGCCTAAGACCTTGTGTGGAGTCGAGGCCGGATCCTGAGGATTCCTCTCCAGTGCTGACATGGTTCTTGGGGTACTTCTGGAGTCCCCAGGGAAGTCAGTCCTCGTCTCGAGTGTGGGCATGCACGTGCGCTTTCCTCCCGAGCTGTAGCAGCAGTGTCACGCTTCCTAACGCTGGTCAAGGATCTGTAGCTTTCACTCAAGTCTTTCCTTCAAGGCTTTCCCAAGAGTCTTTCCACAGGCTGTCCCACCTGCCACCAGTGTGAGTCGATCCTCGGCTTGAAAGTCGAGGCAGTGCAGGGAAAACATGTTCCTCTGGAATGGACTGAGACATCTGGGGACTCTTGGAATGGTGGTACGACCCTGGAGTTCCGCTCGCCTTTCCTGTGAGAGCGCTCCTCTTGAGATGGGACGGGAACGCCGGAATTCTTTCCCGACCAAGCAGGGAAAGGATCCGTCATCTCGAGGTCCGAGCATAAACGGCTCCTCTGGATGTGGGCGGACCCTCGTGCTTCCTCTGGAGTGGAGACGTATGTCGGGGAACTTCTTGAGTTTCAGCAAGGTTGTTAAGGAACCTTTGGAATTTCCAGAGTTTAGTGTGATTAGCCTCGAGAGCCTCAGCGGAAATTGGCCTCATCTTGCCTGGTGGGGAGAACCTCCTGGATTTTCTCGAATTGTGGCAGGTGTTCTCAACGTTCGCTGGACCAGGGACCCGCTCTGGTGGCGTCAGGAAAGGCCAGTTCCCATCGAGTGGCTACGGGGCCTCTCGGATTCCTCTCCCGTCGATGGTGGGGCCTAAGACCTTGTGTGAAGTCGAGGCCGGTACCTGAGGATTCCTCTCCCGTGCTGACATGGTTCTTGGGTACTTCTTGAGTCTCCCAGGGTGTCAGTCCTCTTCTCAGCGGATCATGCAAGAACGCTTACCTCCCGAGCTGCAGTAGCTGTCACTCTGCCCGTCGCGTGATCAAGAGATCTGTGTCTTCCTCGAGGTATTTCCCACGGGCTTTCCCTCGAGGCTTTCCCACGAGGCTTTCCCACATCGCTGTCCCACGTGCCACCGTGGTGCCAGTCGATCCTCGGCGTGAAAAATCAAGGCAGTGCAGGGAAAACAGGTTCCTCTGGAATGGACTGAGACATCTGGGGACTCTTGGAATTGTGGCACGACCTGGAATTCCTCTCGCCTTTCCTGTGGAGAGCGCCTCTTCTTGAGATTCGGTGGAACGCGGAATTCTTTCCCGACCAAGCAGGGAAAGTGCCGTGGTCCAGCCCCGGTGGATCCAGGGTGATTCGAAGGTGGGACGTAGTCGTCGTCTTTGGAAATATACATATTTAATCCCAGATATAAAGAGATTAGAAATGGATAGTGTAGTAGGAAGATTATTGGAGAAAAAAGGCTGAATAACTTGGATTACGTGGAATAACATCCATCCTCCAGTAGAGAATTCAGCCAGAAAAACGGAGCAAAAAAGAAGCGACATGGGGAATCAGTCTTTCCGGAAACTGATCTGATTTCTTTATTTTTGGTTTTGCTTGTATACCTCTTGTTACACATAGGGATGAATACAGAGTCACGCAGGAGTCGGCATCCTGACCTTTATCAAAATCAGGTGCTTCACATAAATGTATAAAAAAAGGTCTTAGGGATCTTACATCATCTTCTGGCCATGAATGAGACCTGCTGACATTTTATGATCCTTTCTTTCTGATAACCAAATAAACTTATTTCTTCCAAGGGTGTTTTTTCTTAAACCAGGCACCACCCTCCAAATAAAGTTACATTCCTATAGGGTGAGGTGTAGTGAGTTACAATCAAGAAAGGAATTATTTAACCCAAGGTTAACATGATTAGTCTTAAAGGTGAATTCTTATTTCTCCTATATGCTTAAAGGTTAATACTTATTTCTCCTATATACTATTATATTCATTATAAGGGTAGGAACATGGAGATTTATCAGCAAACATCAGCCTAACAAATGAAAATCCTTTCATCAATTCTCCCCTTAAGATCTATTTAGTCTTAAGATATGATAAAGTTACATTCTTACATAGAAAGGACACAGTGATATATAACAAAGTACAGTGATCTATTACAAAAGTGAAAAATCCATTAACTCAAAAAGTCTAGTATTGCTAACATCAAAAACTGCTATATTTCCTTTGCTATATTCCAAATACATTGATTAATATATTCCCAAGTGCCTAAGGATATGGAGGCCTGGTGGCAATCATTGACTCAACAAGAAGAAAAAGTCCTATGCTAATTAAGACTCTCAAAATACTCCAAAACTCTCTTGCTGTTTACAGTTGAGAGGTAGTAAACAATCTTGTGCCTAGTGGCAGCAGTATGGATAATCCTGTCACACAAGCTGGTCTGTCAGCAGAGAGGTTTGACCTAAAATATCCTTGTCCCACCCAGAGCAGGAATTAGCAGCAATTTTTGACACAACAAAATGAAGAACCCTTCACCATATAATTCCTAACCAACTATACTAATAATTTCTAAACTCCCCAAAATAATTTGCCTTTAGTAAGTCTAAAACATCTCATGCTCTCAGGTTGGGAGGCTGTAAACAATCACATGTGGCCGGACAAACCTATTAAAGTGGGCTAGATAACCTTCAGAGGAGTCGGCAAGCTGAAACACTCTTGTCATGCCAAGAAAATTTATTGCCTTGAAGCTGCACGTTACTTCTTCTCCGAGAGAAACAGTTATGGGGGAGAGCCCCCGTAAAGTCAGAAGTGTAGGTGAGAGCATAAAACAGACTCTGGTTTTGGGGTTCGATGCTCGGAACAGGGGTTACCTGAGGCTTGATCACGCCTTTGGCATGCCAAGCCTCCTTCCTCATGACCTTTGCCATAGGCGGAATTCCTCACGCCCCCGGAAGGAAAGGATCCCTCATCTCGAGCGACAGGCGGAAACGCGCCTCCTGTGGATGTGGGGGGGACCATCTTGCTTATTCTCGAGTGGAGACGGGTATGTCGGGGAACTTATGAGTTGCAGCAAGGGTGTAAAGTACCTTTTGGAAGTTCCAGAGGTTAGGTGTGATTAGCTCGAGACACCTCAGTGGAAATGGGCCTCATCTCGCCTGGAGGGGAGAACCTCCTGGATTTTCTCGAGTTGCGGCAGGTGCTCTCGACTTACGACGGGGACCTCAGGGGCCAGCTCTGGTGGCCCTCAGGAAAGGCCAGTCCCCATTCAAGTTTCTAGGGGGCCTCTCAGGATTCCTCTCCTGTCGATGCCGGGCCTAAGACTTGTGTGAAGTCGGGCGCGAACCTGAAGATTCCTCTCCAGTGCTGACATGGATCTTGTGGGTACTTCTGGAGTCTCCCCAGGGGAGTCAGTCCTCGTCTCGAGTGGGCATGCACGTGCGCTTCCTCCCGAGCGGTAGCAGCAGTGTCACGCTTCCCGTCGCGTGGATCAAGGGATCTGTGGCTTCCCTCTAGGCTTTCCCATGAGGCTTTCCCACAGGGCTGTCCACATCCACCTTGTGTGAGACGATCCTCGCGTGAAGTCGTGGCAGTGCAGGGAAAACAGTTCCTGGAATGGACTGAGACATCTGGGGAACTCTTGGAATGGTGGCACGACCCTGGAGTTCCTCTGGCCTTTCCTGTGGAGAGCACTTCCTCTTGAGATGCGACGGAACGCGGGGAATTCTTTCCCGACCACGCAGGGAAAGGATCCCTCCTCTCTAGATACGAGCGGAAACGGGGCTCCTCTGGATGTGGCGGACCCTCGTGCTTCATCTCGAGTGAGACGGGTATTGTCGGTGATCTTCTTGACTTGCAGCAGGGTGTCAAAGACCCTTTGGAAGTTCCAGAGGTTAGGTGTGATTAGCCTCGAGATGCCTCAGGGGAAATGGCCTCATCTCGCCTGGAGGGAGAACCTCCTGGATTATCTTGAGTTGGAGCAGCGTGCTCTCGTCTTAGAG
>NW_017218769.1:0-11728 GCF_001704415.2 Capra hircus | reverse complement strand
TCAGGGGAAACAAAATCAACATTCATTAAGGAAGAGAGATAAAAAGTGTTAACAAGCTTCTTGGCCAGAAGATAATGTAAATCACCTGAGACCTTTTTGTATACAAAATGATGTATAGAAAGAGTCTGGGCTGCGAACGCTACATAATTCTGTGTTACCCATTGATCTCCATGTTTTATCAAAAGTATAAAAGGCCTTCTGAACAATAAAGGATGGGGGCCAGGGGCCAGGGGCCAGTTTCTCGACCAGTTTCTCGAACTAGTCTCTCGCCTGGTTTCTTGGGACTCTGGCTCCCCCCATGTCTCTCTTTCTTCTTCTCTCCCCTTTCCTCTCTCTGCTCTTTACTTTAACTTCAGGCTGAATCTCCATCTGGGCGCGGAGGCTCGCCAGGTCTACTTACTCCCCGGCTGTTAAGACCGCGCGAAAGGGAGCTTAAGGCGAGGCACCCTTAGATATTCAAGCGGGCGCCGGTGGCCAAGGTAGATGGTGCAAATTCCTTGTCTGGAATTTTATTGGCCTTCCGCGTAAACCAGCTATTCAGCCCTCTTCCTCCACTTAATCTTCTTACTACACTATAGTTTCTTAATCTAATCTTACATTAATAAACAAACAAGTCTTTCCAGGCCAACGCCGTCCACCCTTCGAATTCCCTGGATCCACCGGGGCTGGACCCCGCACCCAAGATCCATGTCAGCACTGGAGAGGAATCCTCAGGTTCCGCCACCGACTCCACACAAGATCATAGGCCCGGCATCGACGGGAGAGGAATCCCGAGAGGCCCTGGGCAACTCGCATGGGGACTGGCCTTTCCTGAGGCCACCAGAGCGGGTCCCTGAGGTCCCATCGTAAGTCGAGAGCACACACTGCAACTCGAGAAAATCCAGGAGGTTCTCCCCTCCAGGCTAGATGAGGCCCATTTTTGCTGAGACGTCAGTAGGCTAAACACATCTAACCTCTGCAACTTCCAAAGGGTTCTTCCCACCCTTGCTGCAACTCAAGAAGTTCCCCGACATACCCGTCTCCACTCGAGAGGAAGCACGAGAGTCCCCCTAATCCAGAGGAGCCCCGTTTCTGCCCCTAGCTCGAGAGGAGGGATCCTTTCCCTGCGTGGTCGCGAAAGAATTCGTGGCGTTCCCATCGCATCTCAAGTGGAGGCGCTCTCCACAGGAAAGGCGAGAGGAACTCCAGGGTCGTGCCACCATTCCAGAGTCCCCAGATGTCTCAGTCCATTCCAGTGAAACCTGTTTTCCCTGCACTGCCTCGACTTTCAAGCCGAGGATCGACTCACACCACGGTGGCACGTGGGACATGCCCTGTGGGAAAGCCTCGTGGGAAAAGCTTCGTCGGAAAAGCCTCGTGGGAAAGCCTCGAGGGAAAGCCACAGATCCCTTGATCCCCTCGACGGGAAGCATGACACTGCTGCTACAGCTCGGGAGGAAAGCACACGTGCATGCCCCCACTCGAGACGAGGACTGACTCCACTGGGGAGACTCCAGAAGATCCCCAAGATCCATGTCAGCACTGGAGAGGAATGCTCAGGTTCCGGCACTGACTCCACACAAGATCTTAGGCCCCGGCATCGACGGTAGAGGATTCCCGAGAGGCCCCCGAGCAACTTGCATGGGGACTGGCCTTTTCTGAGGCCACCAGAGCGGGTTCCTGAGGTCCCCATCGTAAGTCGAGATCACCTGCGGCAACTCGAGAAAATCCAGGAGGTTCTCCCCTCTAGGCAAGAAGAGGCCCATTTCCGCTGAGGCGTCTCGAGGCTAACAACACCTAACCTCTGGAAATTTCAAAGGGTCCTTCACACCCTTGGTGCAACTCAAGAAGTTCCCCGACATACCCGTCACCACTCGAGAGGAAGTTCGAGAGTCCCGCCCACATCCAGAGGAGCCCCGTTTCCGCCTCCAAGCTCAAGAGGAGGGATCCTTTCCCTGCGTGGTCGGGAAAGAATTCCCGGCGTTCCCGTCGCATCTCAAGAGAAGGCGCTCTCCACAGGAAAGTCGAGAGGAACTCCAGGGTCGTGCCACCATTTCCAGAGTCCCCCATATGTATCAGTCCAATCCAGAGAAACGTGTTTTCCCTGCACTGCCTCGACTTTCAAGCTGAGGATCGACTCACACCATGGTGGCACGTCGGACAGCCCTGTGAGAAAGCCTCGTGGGAAAGCCTCGTGGGAAAGACTGGAGGGAAAGCCACAGATCCCTTGATCCACGCGAAGGGAAGCGTGACACTGCGGCTACAGCTCGGGAGGAAACCGCACGTGCATGCCCCGACTCGAGACGAGGACTGACTCCCTGGGGAGACTCCAGAAGTACCCCAAGATCCATGTCAGCACTGGAGAGGAATCCTCAGGTTCCGACACCGACTCCACACAAGATCTTAAGCCCCGGCAACAACGGTAGAGGAATCCCGAGAGGCCCGCGAGCAACTCGCATGGGGACTGGCCTTTCCTGAGGCCACCAGAGCGGGTCCCTGAGGTCCCCGTCGTAAGTTGAGAGCACCTGCCGCAACTCGAGAAAATCCAGGAGATTCTCCCCTCCAGGCGAGATGAGGCCCATTTGTGCTGAGGCGTCTCGAGGCTAATCAGACCTAACCTCTGGAACTTCCAAAGGGTCCTTCACAACCTTTCTGCAACTCAAGAAGTTGCCCGACATACCCGTCTCCACCCGAGAGGAAGCACGAGCGTCCCGCCCACATCCAAAGGAGCCCCGTTTCCGCCTCCTAGCTCGAGAGGAGGGATCCTTTCCCTGCGTGGTCGGGAAAGAATTCCCGGCATTCCCGTCGCATCTCAAGACGAGGCGCTCCCACAGGAAAGGCTAGAGGAACTCCAGGGTCATGCCACATTCCCAGGGTCCCCCAGATATCTCAGTCCATTCCAGGGAAACCTGTTTTCCCTGCACTGCCTCGACTTTCAAGCCGAGGATCGACTCACACCAAGGTGGCACGTGGGACAGCCCTGTGGGAAAGCCTCATGGGAAAGCCTCGATGTAAAGCCACAGATCCCTTGATCCACGCGAAGGGAAGCGTGACACTGCTGCTACTGCTCGAGAGGAAAGCGCACGTGCATGCCCCCACTCGAGACAAGGACTGACTCCCCTGGGGAGACTCCAGAAGTACCCCAAGATCCATGTCAGCACTGGAGGGGAATCCTCAGGTTCCGTCACCGACTCCACACAAGGTCTTATGCTCCGGCATCGATGGGAGAGGAATCCCGAGAGGCCCCCGTGCAACTCCCATGGTGACTGGCCTTTCCTGAGGCCAACAGAGCGGGTCCTTGAGGTCCCCGTCGTAACTCGAGAGCACCTGCCGTACCTCGAGAAAATCCTGGAGGTTCTCCCCTCCGTGCGAGATGAGGCCCATGTCCGCTGAGGTCTCTCGACGCTAATCACACCTAAATTCTGGAACTTCCAAAGGGTCCATCACACCCTTGATGCAACTCAAGAAGTTCCCCGACATACCCGTCTCCACTCGAGAGGAAGCACGAGAGTCACGCCCACATCCAGAGGAGCCCCGTTTCCGCCTCCTAGCTCGAGAGGAGGGATCCTTTCCCTGCGTCGTCGGGAAAGAATTCCCGGAGTTCCCGTCGCATCTCAAGAGGAGGCGCTCTCCACAGGAAAGGCGAGAGGAACTCCAGGGTCGTGCCACCATTCCCAGAGTCCCCCAGATGTCTCAGTCCATTCCAGGGAAACCTGTTTTCCCTGCACTGGCTCGACTTTCAAGCCGAGGATCGACTCACACCACGGTGGCACGTGGGACAGCCCTGTGGGAAAGCCTCGTGGGAAAGCCACAGATCCCTTGATCCACGCGAAGGGAAGCGTGACACTGCCGCTACAGCTCGGGAGGAAATCCCACGTGCATACCCCCACTAGAGACGAGGACTGACTCCTATGGGGAGACTCCAGAAGTACCCCAAGATCCATGTCAGCACTGGAGAGGAATCCTCAGGTTCCGGCACCGACTCCACACAAGGTCTTAGGCCCCGGCATCGACGGGAGTTGTATCCCGAGAGGCCCCCGAGCAACTCGCATGGGGACTGGCCTTTCCTGAGGCCACCAAAGCGGGTCCCTGAGGTGCCAGTCGTAAGTCGAGAGCACTTGCCGCAACTCGAGAAAATCCAGGAGGTTCTCCCCTCCAGGCCAGATGAGGCCCATTTCCGCTGAGGTGTCCCGAGGCTAATCACAACTAAACCCTGGAACTTCCAAAGGGTCCTTCACACCCTTGCTGCAACTCAAGAAGTTCCCCGACATACCCGTCTCCACTCGAGAGGAAGCTCGAGAGTCCCGCCCACATCGAGAGGAGCCCCGTGTCCGCCTCCTAGCTCGAGAGGAGGGATTCTTTCCCTGCGTGTTCGGTCAAGTATTCCCGGCATTCTCGTCGCATGTCAAGAGGAGGTGCTCTCCACAGGAAAGGCGAGAGGAACTCCAGGGTCGCGCCACAATTCCCAGAGTCCACCAGATGTCTCCGTCCATTTCAGGGAAACCTGTTTTTCCTGCACTGCCTCGACTTTCAAGCCGAGGATCGACTCACACCACGGTGGCACGTGGGACAGTCCTGTGGGAAAGCTTCGAGGGAAAGCCACAGATCCCTTGATCCACACGAAGGGAAGCGTGACACCGCTGCTACAGCTCGGGAGGAAAGGGTACGTGCATGCCCCCTCTCGACTCGAGGAATGACTTCCGTGGGGAGACTCCAGAAGTACCCCAAGATCCATGTCAGCACTCGAGAGGAATCCTCAGGTTCCGGCACCGAATCCACACAAGGTCTTAGGCCCCGGCATCGACGGGAGAGGAATCCCGAGAGGCCCCCGAGCAACTCGCATGGGGACTGGCCTTTCCTGAGGCCACCAGAGCGGGTCCCTGAGGTCCCCGTTGTAAGTCGAGAGCACCTGCCGCAACTCGAGAAAATCCAGGAGGTTCTCCCCTCCTGGCGAGATGAGGCCCATTTCCGGTGAGGCGTCTGGAGGCTAATCACACCTAACCCGTGGAACTTCCAAGGGGTCCTTCACACCCTTGCTGCAACTCAAGAAGTTCCCCGACATACCCGTCTCCACTCGAGAGGAAGCACGAGAGTCTCACCCACATCCAGAGGAGCCCCGTTTCCGCCTCCTAGCTCGAGAGGAGGGATCCTTTCCCTACGTGGTCGGGAAAGAATTCCCGCCGTTCCCGTCGCTTCTCAAGAGGAGACGCTCTCTACAGGAAAGGCGAGAGGAACTCCAGGGTCGTGCCACCATTCCCAGAGTCCCCCAGATGTCTCAGTCCATTCCAGGGAAACCTGTTTTCCCTGCACTGCCTCGACTTTCAAGCCGAGGATCGACTCACACCACGGTGGCACGTGGGACAGCCCTGTGAGAAAGCCTCGTGGGAAAGCCTCGTGGGAAAGCCTCGAGGGAAAGCCACAGATCCCTTGATCCACGCGAAGGGAAGCGTGACACTGCTGCTACAGCTCGGGAGGAAAGCGCATGTGCATGCCCCCACTCGAGACGAGGACTGAGTGCACTGGGGAGACTCCAGAAGTACACCAAGATCCATGTCAGCACTGGAGAGGAATCCTCAAGTTCCGGCACCCACTCCACACAAGATCTTAGGCCCCGGCAACGACGGGAGAGGAATCCCGAGAGGCCCCGGAGCAACTCGTATGGTGACTGGCATTTCCTGAGGCCACCAGAGCGGGTCCCTGAGGTCCCCGTCGTAAGTCGTGAGCACCTGCCGCAACTCGAGAAAATCCAGGAGGTTCTCCCCTGTAGGCGAGATGAGGCCCATTTCCGCTGAGGCGTCTCGAGGCTAATCACACCAAACCTCTGGAACTTCCAAAGGGTCCTTCACACCCTTGCTGCAACTCAAGAAGTTCCCCAACATACCCGTCTCCACTCGAGAGGAAGCACGAGAGTCCGCCCACATCCTGAGGAGCCCCGTTTCCGCCTCCTAGCTCGAGAGGAGGGATCCTTTCCCTGCGTGATCGGGAAGGAATTCCCGGCGTTTCCGTCGCATCTCAAGAGGAGGCGCTCTCCACAGGAAAGGCGAGAGGAACTCCAGGGTCGTGCCACCATTCCCAGAGTCCCCTAGATGTCTCAGTCCATTCCATGGAAACCTTTTTTCCCTGCACTTCCTCAACTTTCAAGCCGAGAATCGACTCACACCACGGTGGCACGTGGGACAGCCCTGTGTTAAAGCCTCGTGGGAAAGCCTCGTGGGAAAACCACAGATACCTTGATCCACGCGAAGGGAAGAGCGACACTGCTGCTACAGCTCGGGAGGAAAGCGCACGTGCATGCCCCCACTCGAGACGAGGACTGACTCCCCTGGGGAGACTCCAGAAGAACCCCAAGATCCACGTCTGCCGGGGTCCAGCCCCGGTGGATCCAGGGAATTCGAAGGGTGGACGGCGTTGGCGTGGAAAGACTTGTTTGTTTATTAATGTAAGATTAGATTTAGAAACTATAGTGTAATAAGAAGATTACGTGGAGGAAGAGGGCTGAATAGCTTGGTTTACGCGGAAGGCCAATAAAATTCCAGACAAGGAATTTGCACCATCTACCTTGGGCCACCGGCGCCCGCTTGAATATCTAAGGGTGCCTCGCCTTAAACTCCCTTTCGTGCGGGTCTTAACAGCCGGGGCAAGTAAGTAGACCTGGCGAGCCTCCGCGCCCCAGATGGAGATTCAGCCTGAAGTTAAAGTAAAGAGCAGAGAGAGGGAAGGGGAGAGAAGAAGAGAGAGAGAGAGACATGGGGGGAGCCAGAGTCCCAAGAAACCAGGCCGAGAGACTAGTTTGAGAAACCGGTCTGATCCTTTATTGTTCAGAAGGCCTTTTATACTTTTGATAAAACATGGAGATCAATGGGTAACACAGAATTATGTGGCGTTTGCAGCCCAGACTCTTTCTATACATCATTTTGTATACAAAAGGTCTCAGGTGATTTACATTATCTTCTGGCCAAGAGGCTTGTTAACACTTTTTAGCTCTCTTCCTTAATGAATGTTAATTTTGTTTCCCCTGAAGTGTTTTTCTTTAATCTGCATTTCCTTAAAGCATTAAAGTTACATCTCTATAGAACAAAGGTGCAGTGGGATATAACAAAGAAGGTACTTAACTCGAAGATCTAATGTTGCTAATACCAGGTCTACTACTTGTTTTTCTATATGCCAACTATATCTAAAAATAAAGGATATGAAAATTTGGCAGCAAGCATTGACTCAACAAATGAAACTTTTAATCAGTCCTATTCTAAAGATTTTGACTCTTCGGAAGCCCCTACATTCCTGGGATGTTTTAAGCTTCCTGTGCCTCCTGCGGTCAGGAGGCCTCAAACAATCACACTCGCAGAGTCCTGCAGGCAGGCTAGAAAGCCATCGAAGGGGTTTTTGGATTGAAACACTCTTTCAAATGCAGAAGACTAAAGCCCTGAATTGACTTTTTCCAGAAAATGTCAGAAGAGTGGAAAAGCAGAGCACAAAAGCCGGCAGATTTTTGTTGGGGTACATGCTTAGGAATTTCCAGAGGGGTCCCTGAAGTCTGAGCACGCCTTGCGTATGTCAGTTTCCTTCCTCATGACCTTGTCACGGGCGGGATTCCTCACACTGGCTTCCGGCATCTCCCCCTTCTTTATTATTTTTTAAAAAAATTAGGTGCAGTTCAGTCGCGAGATTCTGAATGCTCTGCCGAAGAGTCCTGACAACACAAGGAAGCACGATTACAAGGAGCAGGATTATGGCACCCACAGCAGCATAGCTAGAAACAGTAGTCAGAAGAGTTTTTTCAGAAATGAAGTCAGAGAAGGTGTGGAAAAGTCATTGGCTTCTCCTGCGGCAGTAAAATCTAATTGAGAGTGTTCCAAGGTCTGAATCTGATTATGAAGTTTCCCTAAGTCTAAACTAATATCTGAGCTGTTCCAAACACCTAAAATATGATTTTTGACTCTCTCCCATTCAAAATCTGTCTCATTTACTTTCAGGGATGTAACACATATCCACCGGTAATCAGCATGACATGAAAGAGCCATTTTCACTTTCAGACTCTGTAATTCAGTCCCAATATGCATTACTGCTTCTTCTAAGGCATCAACCCTTATTTCAAGGTTCCTATCTATAATTTCCTGGGTTACCAGCGTTAAAGAAACATTTTTGGATACGGTATCAACATATTGGGCAGTATGCACTTGTTGAGACAATGACAATGCCGCCACAGTAACAGAAGTAATTGCAGTTATCAAAGCCGATATTCCCAAAACAAGTAAGCCCACAAACCGTCGTGTCCGCATTAAATCTTGTAGCCGTTGCAGTACAGCTAGGCCATGGTTATCATACCAATACGTGGCTACAGTTACAGGTACCATGAGATAGGACGGACGTTTTAAAACCATGAAAGAGCAAACTTTATATTGAGGAGTTAAACAGGATGAAAGCATACATTGTTCACAAGACACTACATGGGGTCCACCTGTATAATTCAATTGTATGTTAAGTCTTTCAGAATCATTAGTGAAAAGAAAAACATAAGGAGAGGGTAAACAAGCTAAAATAGAGTAGGTAGAGGTATTCTTTGGTCGGATTAAAATAATAGGGGCGGTGGCTGCAAGGGCTCTCCAAATTTCTGGCTGCCAAAAGGTTTTACCTCTAGTCGTATAAGACAGCATAGGGGGTACAAATTGGTTATGATGCCGTCTGGTGGCAACTAACGGCCAAGAAACTGAATATTTTTTCCAATTATCCAATCTATTGATAAAGCCATCGTCAGACTCAGGGTCTTGACCTGGATTTGGGTTGCTCCAGTCCTGAATTGCACAATTTCTTCCTCCCGGCATATTGTAATCTATTTTCGAATTATAAATACAAGACTTCCAAATCGGATATCCTGAATGATCATCTATAGTTTTCCAAATAACATCTGAGGGAGCAACATCGTCACAATTTGGATAGTCTGATGGAGTTTTGAGAGACAAGGACTTATAGGGGCCAAGGACCCCAGGCATACGGGCTCGTAATATCCAAGCAGACCGATCCCCTTTAGATGCAAATTTAGAGGTTGGGGAATCTGTCATAACTGCTTTTGTGGAGGCTCCAACGCATTCTGTCTTGGTAAAGAAATCTCCTGTAAGGCCAGGAGGAAAATTAAAGCAAACAGGAAAATCATCTGCTAGTCCTTTAAAGGTATAATTGAAATTAATAGGGTATTGGTCTTTTGTATAGGAAGTATAAGATCCTCCCAAAAGGCGAGGCTGGTCTGTACTAACTCGTATGGGGTCACTGTTCCAAGTAACAACTTGGAAAGTTGGAGGATCCGGGAGAAACGCCCAATATTTGGTTGGAATGGGAGCAGCGCTTACCTGGCAAGAGAGCAAGGCAAGCATGGCAATAAACACCTTTTCAGGAGAGACTGACGATGCCTGTAGGGTAGCTATCCCCTGTGCCTGGCAACAGAGGGCTTTAATCTGTCCCCAGGTAGGTAAGGAGGCTTGTTGGGTTGACTGAGCTGGGCGTCCTAATGGATTCCTGCGAGGCAAAAAATCAGGGGGCGCAATATCCTGTATCTGAAGTCGTGACATCTGTCCAGTGGGTGGCTCCGCTCCTCGCCTATCCGGGATCTCCAATGTCAGCTGTCCTGGGGTCAGCGGCATTTCCCGTGCTGGAGGAGGGAGCGGAGGAAGAGGGAGTTTCTTCCTTTTTAGAGATCGCGGTGGCGGGGGATTCTGATATCCGGGGAGCTGAGACATGGCGAATTAGTCTGTCTGGAACCCAAATCGGAGCGTCCGCGTCCTGTGGAAAAACACAAGCATACCCTCGCCCACTGGTTAATAAGGGGTCAGGACCTTTCCATTGTCCGGAGAGAAGGTCCCTCCATTTTACTAATGGTTTTGCATTCAATTGCTCTGGGCACCAATGGCGAAGCATTGCAGTGTTTCCGGATGAATCAGTATTTAAGTTATTTATTACGAAAAGAGCATGTTTCAAAATCTGATGGGGGGAACTATATTTAAATTCCCCTTCTTTTAGTTTTTGAATATAGATTTTCAGTGTTTGATGTGCTCTTTCCACAATGGCTTGTCCTTGCGGGTTATAAGGGATGCCGGTGTTATGTTTAATTTGAAATCTTGTACAGAATTGCTGAAAAGATTTAGAAGTGTAAGCAGGGGCATTATCAGTTTTTAAAGCTTTTGGCAAGCCCAGATAGAAAAAGCATGTAAAAAGATGTTGTATTACATCTTTTACTGCTTCCCCTGTACGAGCAGTGGCAATAATAACATGAGAGAAGGTATCTACAGTTACATGAACAAAAGACAGTTTTCCAAACGAAGAGACATGGGTTACATCCATTTGCCAGAGTGCATTAGGTTTGAGACCGCGAGGGTTAACTCCCAGAGGCAAAGCATTCACGGTAGTAGGACAATGTGAACAAGAACGAACAATCTCTCGGGCAGATTCTCGAGGAATTTGAAACTGGTATCGTAAGGCAGTGGCATTCTGATGATGAAGTGAGTGAGAAGCTCGAGCTTCTTCAAAAACAGAAGCCACTGAAATCCTGGTTAACGAATCTGCCAATTCATTGAGAGCATTTTAAAGGGGCCAGGCAGGCCGGAATGAGCTCGAATGTGGCCGATAAAGAACGGCCCGATTTCTTTTCCAAATTTGCTGCTGGCAGTCTAGTTAACAAAATGGTAGATAGCGGTTTTGTTTTCAGGCAAAACTGCAGTCTCAATGTGTGGAAACAGCCTGACCACATACTGAGAGTCAGAATAAAGGTTAAATTCTTTCTCTGCAAACATAACAAAGGCCGTCAATAACAGCTGTGATTTCAGCTCTTTGAGCTGAAGTTTCTTGTGTTTCCAAAAGTTTCTGATGATCTCTTGTGACTATAGAGGCTCTACCATTAGCCGATCCATCAGTAAAGACTACCTGAGCATCTGAAATAGGGAACTGTTTACACCGGACAGGAAAAATAACTGGATGGTTAGACATAAAATTTAGCAAAACATGTGAGGGTAAATGATGCAAAATTTGACCACAGTAATTCCCTATAGCAATCTGCCAGTCTTCATCAAACATTAGAAGAGCATCAAGCTGCTCCTTATTATATGGAATTACAATCTCTGATGGCTCCTTACCAAACAATTCAATGCTCCGCTTCTTTCCTTTTAGCATTAATGTGGCAATTGAACCAGGATAAGAAGCCACGACTTTTTTAGCTTGGGTGGGAAGATGGATCATTCTAAAGGGCCGCCTTGCCACAGAACTCCCGTAGGCGCCACTGGAGTAGCTAGGCAAAGGAACTGCCAAGTCATCGTCAAATCAATTCTTTTTCATAGCTATTCGATAAGGCTGCTTCTACTTTGGCCTAGGGCTTCTTGAGCCTCAGCTGTTAATTGTCTTTTAGAGGTTGGATCAGGATCCCCGCGTAAATGTTAAAAAGAGGTTTTAATTCGGCAGTGGTTAATTTTAAATATGGCCTAATCCAATTAATATCACTAAAAGTTTTTGATAATCATTTAAAGTAATAGATGGTCTTTCTCAATTGCAACGGGGTATGAGTCACCGTTTCCGAATTTATGACTCTCCTAAGTAAGTTATGGGCGGATTGATTTGAATTTTTTCTGGGCAATTTTTAGGCCTCTGTCTGTCAATGCCTGGGTCAGGTCCTGGAGGACAGTTTGCAGGTGAACTCTATCAGGATGAGCTATTAAAATATCATCCATATAGTGAATCATATATACGTGTTCATATTTAACCCTAATAT
>NW_017218768.1:0-11728 GCF_001704415.2 Capra hircus | reverse complement strand
TTGAACACTCTTTCAATGCGAAGACTGATCGAAACCCCTGAATTTTTTTTTCGAGAAATGTCAGAAGAGTGGAAAAGCAGAGCACAAAAGCCGGCAGATTTTTGTTGCGTACATGCTTAGGAATTTCAGAGGGGTCCCTGAAGTCTGAGCACGCCTTGTGTATGTCAGCTTCTTCCTCATGACTTTGTCACGGGCGGGATTCCTCACACTGGCTCCCGGCAGCTTTCCCACAGGGCTGTCCCACGTGCCACCGTGGTGTGAGTCGATCCTCGCTTGAAAGTCGAGGCAGTGCAGGGAAAACAGGTTTCCCTGGAATGGACTGAGACATCTGGGGGACTCTGGGAATGTGGCACGACACTGGAGTTCCTCTCGCCTTTCCTGTGGAAAGCGCTCCACTTGAGATGCGACGGGAAAGCCGGGAATTCTTTCCCGACACGAAGGGAAAGGATCCCTCCTCTCGAGCTAGGAGGCGGAAACGGGGCTCCTCTGGATGTGGGCGGGACTCCCGTGCTTCCTCTCGAGTGGAGTCAGGTATATCGGGGAACTTCTTGAGTTGCAGCAAGGGTGTGAAGGACCCTTTGGAAGTACCAGAGGTTAGGTGTGATTAGCCTCGAGACGCCTCAGTGGAAATGGGCCTCATCTCGCCTGGAGGGCAGAACCTCCTGGATTTTCTCGAGTTGCGGCAGGTGCTCTCGACTTACGATGGGAACCTCAGGGACGCCGCTCTGGTGGCGTCAGGAAAGGCCAGTCCCCATGCGAGTTGCTCAGGGGGCCTCTCGGATACCTCTTCCGTCAATGCTGGGGCCTAAGACCTTGTGTGGAGTCAGTGCCGGAACCTGAGGATTCCTCTCCAGTGCTGACATGGATCTTGGGGTACTTCTGGAGTCTCCCCAGGGGAGTCAGTCCTCGTCTCAAGTGGGGAATGCACGTGCACTTTCCTTCCGAGCTGTAGCAGCAGTGTCGCACTTCCCTTCGCGTGGATCAAGGGATCTGTGGCTTTCCCTCGAGGCTTTCCCACGAGGCTTTCCCACAGGGCTGTCGCACGTGCCACCGTGGTGTGAGTCGATCCTCGCTTGAAAGTCGAGGCAGTGCAGGGAAAAGAGTTTTTCCCTGGAATGGACTGAGACATCTGGGGACTCTGGAATGTGGCACGACCCTGGAGTTCCTCTCGCCTTTCCTGTGAAGAGCGCCTCCACTTGAGATGCGACGGGAACGCCGGGAATTCTTTCCCGACCACGCAGGGAAAGGATCCCTCTTCTCGAGCTAGGAGGCGGAAACGGGGCTCCACTGGATATGGGCGTGACTCTCGTGCTTCCTCTCGAGTGGATTCGGGTATGTCGGGGAACTTCTTGAGTTGCAGCAAGGGTGTGAAGGACCCTTTGGAAGTTCCAGATGTTAGATGTGATTAGCCTCGAGACACCTCAGCGGAAATGGGCCTCATCTCGCCTGGAGGGAGAACCTCCTGGATTTTCTCAAGTTGCGGCAGGTGCTCTGGACTTACGACTGGGGACCTCAGGGACCCGCTCTGGCGGCCTCAGGAAAGGCCAGTCCCCTTGCGAGTTTTTCGGGGCCTCTCGGGGCCTCTCGGGTTTCCTCTCCCGTCGATGCTGGGGCCTAAAACCTTGTGCGGAGTCAGTGCCGGAACCTGAGGATTCATCTCCAGTGCTGACATGGAGCTTGGGGTACTTCTGGAGTCTCCCCAGGGGAGTCAGTCCTCGTCTCGGAGTGGAGGCATGCAGTGCGCGTTCCTCCTGAGCTGTAGCAGCAGTGTCACGCTTCCCTTCGCGTGGATCAAGGGATCAGGGGCTTCCCTCGAGGCTTTCCCACAGGGCTGTCCACGTACCACCGTGGTGTGAGTCGATCCTCGGCTTGAAAGTCGAGGCAGTGCAGGGAAAACAGGTTTCCCTGGAATGGACTGAGACATCTGGGGGACTCTGGGAATGTGGCACGACCCTGGACTTACTCTCGCGTTTCCTGTGGAGAGCGCTTCCACTTGAGATACGACGGGAACGCCGGGAATTCTTTCCCGACCGCGTAGGGAAAGGATCCCTCCTCTCCGAGCTTGGAGGCGGAAATGGGCTTCTCTGGATGTGGGCGGGACTCTCGTGCTTCCTCTCGAGATGGAAACAATATATCGGGGAACTTCTCGAGTTGCAGCAAGGGTGTGAAGGACCCTTTGGGAAGTTCCAGAGGTTAGGTGTGATTAGCCTGGAGACGCCTCAGTGGAAATGGGCCTCATCTCGCCTGGAGGGCAGAACCTCCTGGATTTATTCGAGTTGTGGCAGGTGCTTTCGAATTACGACGGGAACCTCAGGGACCCGCTGTAGTGGCGTCAGGAAAGGCCAGGCCCCATGGGAGTTGCTCGGGGGCCTCTCGGGATTCCTCTCCCGTCGATGTCAGAGGCCTAAGATCTTGTGTGGAGCCGGTGCCGGAACCTGAGGATTCCTCTCCAGTGCTGACATGGATCTTGGGGTACTTCTGGAGTCTCCCAAGGGAAGTCAGTCCTCGTCTCGAGTGGGGGCATGCAGGTGCGCTTTCCCCCGAGCTGTAGCAGCAGTGTCACGCTTCCCTTCGCGTGGATCAAGGGATCAGGAGCTTTCCCTCGAGGCTTTCCCACGAGGCTTTCCCACGAGGCTTTCCCACAGGGCTGTCCCACGTGCCACCGTGGTGTGAGTCGATCCTCGGCTTGAAACTCGAGGCAGTGCAGGGAAAACAGGTTTCCCTTGAATGGACTGACACATCTGGGGGACTCTGGGAATGTGGCACGACCCTGGAGTTCCTCTCGCCTTTCCTTTGGAGAGCGCCTCCACTGGAGATACGACGGGAACGCCGGGAATTCTTTCCCGACCACGCAGGGAAAGGATCCTTCCTCTCGAGCTAGGAGGCGGAAACGGGGCTCCTCTGGATGTGGGCGGGACTCTCGTGCTTCCTCTCGAGTGGAGTCGGGTATGTCGGGGAACTTCTTGAGTTGCAGCAAGGGTGTGAAGGACCCTTTGAAAGTTCCAGAGTTTAGGTGTGATTAGCCTCGAGACGCCTCAGCGGAAATGGGCCTCATCTCGCCTGGAGTGGAGAACCTCCTGGATTTTCTCGAGTTTCAGCAGGTGCTCTCGACTTACGACGGGGACCTCAGGGACCCGCTGTGGTTGCGTCAGGAAAGGCCAGTCTCCATGCGAGTTGCTCCGGGGTCTCTCGGGATTCCTCTCACGTCGATGCCGGGCCATAAGATCTTGTGTGGAGCCAGTGCCGGAATCTGAGGATTCCTCTCCAGTGCTGACATGGATCTTGAGGTACTTCTGGAGTCTCCCCAGGGGAGTCAGTCCTCGTCTCGAGAGGGGCATGCACGTGCGCTTTCCTCCCCAGCCGTAGCAGCAGTGTCACGCTTCCCTTCGAGTGGATCAAGGTATCTGTGGCTTTCCCTCGAGGTTTTCCCACGAGGCTTTCCCACGAGGCTTTCCCACAGCGCTGTCCCACCTGCCACCGTGGATGTGAGTCGATCCTCGGCTTGAAAGTCGAGGCAGTGCAGGGAAAGCAGGTTTCCCTGGAATGGACTGAGACATCTGGGGGACTCTGGGAATGGTGGCACGGCCCTGGAGTTCCTCTCGCCTTTCCTGTGGAGAGCGCCTCCTCTTGAGATGCGACGGGAACGCCGGGAATTCTTTCCCCACCACGCAGGGAAAGGATCCCTCCTCTCGAGCTAGGAGGCAGAAACGGGGCTCCTCTGGATGTGGGCGGGACTCCCGTGCTTCCTCTCGAGTGGAGTCGGGAATGTTGCGAAACTTCTTGAGTTGCAGCAAGGGTGTGAAGGACCCTTTGGAAGTTCCAGAGTTTATGTGTGATGAGCCTCGAGACGCCTCAGCGGAAATGGGCCTCATCTCACCTGGAGGGGAGAACCTCCTTGATTTTCTCGAGTTGTGGCAGGTGCTCTCGACTTACGACGGGGACCTCAGGGACCCGCTCTGGTGTCCTCAGGAAAGGCCAGTCCCCATGCGAGTTGTTCGGGGGCCTCTCGGCAGCTTCTCGGGTTTCCTCTCCCGTCGATGCTGGGGCCTAAGACCTTGTGTGGAGTCAGTGCCGGAACCTGAGGATTCCTCTCCAGTGCTGACATGGATCTTGGGGTACTTCTGGAGTCTCCCCAGGGGAGTCAGTCCTCGTCTCAAGTGGGGGCATGCACGTGCGCTTTCCTTCTGAGCTGTAGCAGCAGTGTCGCACTTCCCTTCGCGTGGATCAAGGGATCTGTGGCTTTCCCTCGAGGCTTTCCCACGAGGCTTTCCCACAGGGCTGTCCCACGTGCCACCGTGGTGTGAGTCGATCCTCGTCTTGAAAGTGGAGGCAGTGCAGGGAATACAGGTTTCCCTGGAATGGACTGAGACATCTGGGGGACTCTGGGAATGGTGGCACGACCCTGGAGTTCCTCTCGCCTTTCCTTTGGAGAGCGCCTCCCCTTGAGATGCGACGGAAATGCCGGGAATTCTTTCCTGACCACGCAGGGAAAGGATCCCTCCCCTCGAGCTAGGAGGCGGAAACGGGGCTCCTCTAGATGTGGCGGGACTCTCGTGCTTCTTTCGAGTGGAGTCGGGTATGTCGGGGAACTTCTTGAGTTGCAGCAAGGGTGTGAAGGACCCTTTGGAAGTTCCAGAGGTTAGGTGTGATTAGCCTCGAGATGCCTCAGCGGAAATGGGCCTCATGTCGCCTGGAGGGGAGAACCTCCTGGATTTTCTCGAGTTGTGGCAGGTGCTCTCGACTTAGCGACGGGGACCTCAGGGACCCGCTCTGGTGGCCTCAGGAAAGGCCAGTCCGCATGCGAGTTGCTCGGGGGCCTCTCGGGATTCCTCTCCCGTTGATGCCGGGGCCTAAGACTGCCGGGAGCCAGTGTGAGGTAGCCCGCCCGTGACAAGGTTATGAGGAAGGAAGCTTACATACGCAAGGCGTGCTCAGACTTCAGGGATCCCTCTTGAAATTTTTAAGCACGTACCCCAACAAAAATCTGCCGGTTTTTGTGCTCTGCTTTTTCACTCTTCTGACCTTTTCTGGAAAAAGTCAATTCAGGCCGTTAGTCTTCTGCATTTGAAAGAGTGTTTCAATCCAAAAACCCTCTGATTTCTTTCTAGCCTGCCTGTAGGACTCGTACAGCTGCGCTTGTGATTGTTTGAGGCCTCCTGACCGCAGGAGGCACAGGAAGCTTAAAACATCCTAGGAATGCAGGAGCTTCCGAGGAGTCAAAATCTTTAGAATAGGACTGATTAAAAGTTTCATTTTTTGGGTCAATGCTTGCTGCCAAATTTTCATATCCTTTATTTTTAGATATAGTTGGTATATAGAAAAACAAGTAGTAGACCTGGTATTAGCAACATTAGATCTTTGAGTTAAGTACCTTCTTTGTTATAACCCACTGCACCTTTGTTCTATAGAGATGTAACTTTAATGCTTTAAGGAGATGCAGATTAAAGAAAAACACTTCAGGGGAAACAAAATTAACATTCATTAAGGAAGAGAGCCAAAAAGTGTTAACAAGCCTCTTGGCCAGAAGATAATGTAAATCACCTGAGACCTTTTGTATACAAAATGATATACAGAAAGAATCTGGGTGCGAACACTATATAATTTTGTGTTATCCATTGATCTCCATGTTTTATCAAAAGTATAAAAGGCCTTCTGAACAATAAAGGAGGAGGCCAGGGGCCGGGGGCCAGATTCTCGGACCAGCTTCTCGAACTAGTCTCTCAGCCTGGTTTCTTGGGACTCTGGCTCCCCCCGTGTCTTTCTCTCTCTTTCTTGTTCTCTAACTTTCCTTCTCTCTGCTCTTTACTATAACTTCAGGATGAATCTCCACCTGGAGTGCGGAGTCTCGCCAGGTCTACTTACTTGCCCTGGCTGTTAAGACCCGCACGAAAGGGAGCTTAAGGCGAGGCACCCTTAGATATTCAAGCGGGCGCCGGTGGCCAACGTAGGAGGTGCAAATTCCTTGTCTGGAATTTTATTGACCGTCCGAGTAAACCAAGCTATTCAGCCTTCTTCCTCCACTTAATCTTCTTACTACACTATAGTTTCCTAATCTAATCTTACATTAATAAATAAACAAGTCTTTCCACGCCAACGCCGTCCACCCTTCGAATTCCCTGGATCCACCGGGGCTGGACCCCGGCATCAGACCTTGTGTAGAGTCGGTGCCGGAACCTGAGGATTCCTCTCCAGTGCTGACATGGATCTTGGCGTACTTCTGGAGTCTCCCCAGGGGAGTCAGTCCTCGTCTTCGAGTGGGGGCATGCACGTGCGCTTTCCTCCCGAGCTGTAGCAGCAGTGTCACGCTTCCCTTCGCGTGGATCAAGGGATCTGTGGCTTTCCCACGAGGCTTTCCCACAGGGCTGTCCCACGTGCCACCGTGTTGTGAGTCAATCCTCGGCTTGAAAGTCGAGGCAGTGCAGGGAAAACAGGTTTCCCTGGAATGGACTGAGACATCTGGGGGACACTGGGAATGGTGGCACGACCCTGGAGTTCCTCTTGCCTTTCCTGGGGAGAGCGCCTCCTCTTGAGATGCGACAGGAACGCCGGGAATTCTTTCCCGACCACGCAGGGAAAGATCCCTCCTCTCGAGCTAGGAGGCGGAAACCGCGCTCCTCTGGATGAGGGAGGGACTCTCGTGATTCCTCTCGAGTGGAGACGGGTATGTCGGGGAACTTCTTGAGTTGCAGCAAGGGTGTGAAGGACCCTTTGGAAGTTCCAGAGGTTAGGTGTGATTAGCCTCGAGATGCCTCAGCGGAAATGGGCCTCATCTCTCCTGGAGGGCAGAACCTCCTGGATTTTCTCGAGTTGCGGCAGGTGTTCTCGACTTATGACGGGGACCTCAGGGACCCGCTCTGGTGGCCTCAGGAAAGGCCAGTCCCCAGCGAATTGCTCGGGGGCATCTCAGGATTCCTCTCCTGTCGATGCCGGGGCCTAAGACCTTGTGTGAAGTCGGTGCCGGAACCCGAGGTTTCCTCTCCGGTGCTGACATGGATCTTGGGGTATTTCTGGAGTCTCCCCAGGGGAGTCAGTCCTCGTCTCGAGTGGGGGCATGCACGTGCGCTTTACTCCCAAGCTGTAGCAGCAGTGTCGCGCTTCCCTTCGCGTTGATCAAGGGATCTGTGGCTTTCCCTCGAGGCTTTCCCTCGAGGCTTGCCCACAGGTCTGTCCCACGTGCCACCGTGGTGTGAGTCGATCCTCGGCTTGAAAGTCGAGACATTGCAGGGAAATCAGTTTTCCCTGGAATGAAATGAGACATCAGGGGGACTCTGGGAATGGTGGCACCACCCTGGAGTTCCTCTCGCCTTTCCTGTGGAGAGCGCCTTCTCTTGAGATGCGACAGGAACGCCGGGAATTCTTTCCCATCCAAGCAGGGATTGGATCCCTCCTCTCGAGCTAGGAGGCGGAAACGGGGCTCCTCTCGATGTGGGCGGGACGCTCGTGTTCCTCTCGAGTGGCAACGGGTATGTCGAGAAATTTCTTGAGTTGCAGCAAGGGTGTGAAGGACCCATTGGAAGTTCCAGACGTTAGGTGTGATTAGCCTCGAGACGCCTCAGCGGAAATGGGCCTCATCTCACGTGGAGGGGAGAACCTCCTGGATTTTTCTCGAGTTGCGGCAGGTGCTCTCGACCTACGACCGGGACGTCAAGTACGCGCTCTGGTGGCCTCAGGAAAGGCCAGTCCCCTTGCGAGTTGCTCGGGGATCACTCGGGATTCCTCTCTCGTCGATGCCGGGGCCTAAGACCTTGTGTGGAGTCGGTGCCGGAAACTGAGGATTCCACTCCAGTGCTGACATGGATCTTGGGGTACTTCTGGAGTCTCCCCAGTGGAGTCAGTCCTCGTCTCGAGTGGGGGCATGCACGGGCGCTTTTCTCCCGAGCTGTAGCAGCAATGTCACACTTCTATTCGCATGGATCAAGGGATCTGTGACTTTCCCTCGAGGCTTTCCCACAAGGCTTTCCCACGAGGATTTCCCACAGGGCTGTCGCACGTGCCACCGTGGTGTGAGTCGATCCTCGGCTTGAAAGTCGAGGCAGTGTAGGGAAAACAGGTTTCCCTGGAATGGACTGAGAAATCTGGGGGACTCTGGGAATGGGGGAACGACCCTGGAGTTCCTCTCGCCTTTCCTGTGGAGAGTGCCTCCTCTTGAGTTTCAACGGGAACGCTGGAATTTCTTTCCCGACCACGCAGGGAAAGGATCCCACCTCTCGAGCTAGGAAGCTGAAACGGGGCTCCTCTGGATGTGGGCGGGACTCTCGTGCTTCCTCTCGAGTGGAGACGGGTATGTCGTGAAACTTCTTGAGTTGCAGCAAGGGTGTGAAGGACCCGTTGGAAGTTCCAGAGGTTAGGTGTGATTAGCCTCGAGACGCCTCAGCGCAAATGGACCTCATCTTGCCTGGAGGGGAGAACCTCCTGGATTTTCTCGAGTTGCGGCAGGTGCTCTCGATTTACGACGGGGAACACAGGGACCCCCTCTGGTGGCCTCAGGAAAGGCCAGTCCCCATGCGAGTTGCACGGGGCCCTCTAGGGATTCCTCTCCCGTCGATGCCGGGGCCTAAGACCTTGTGTGGAGTCGGTGCCGGAACCTGAGGATTCCTCTCCAGTGCTGACATGGATCTTGGGGTACTTCTGGAGTCTCCCCAGGGGAGTCAGTCCTCCTCTAAGTGGTGGCATGCACGTGCGCTTTCCTCCCGAGCTGTAGCAGCAGTGTCACGCTTCCCTTCGCGTGGATCAAGGGATCTGTGGCTTTCCCTCCAGGCTTTCCCAGGAGGCTTTTCCACGATGCTTTCCCACAGGGCTGTCCCACGTGCCACCGTGGTGTGAGTCGATCCTCGGCTTGAAAGTCGAGGCAGTGCAGGGAAAACAGGTTTCCCTGGAATGGACTGAGAAATCTGGGGGACTCTGGGAATGGGGGAACGACCCTGGAATCCTCTCGCCTTTCCTGTGGAGAGTGCCTCCTCTTGAGATGCGACGGGAAACGCCGAGAATTCTTTCCCGAACACGCAGGGAAAGGATCCCTCCTCTCGAGCTAGGAGGCGGAAACGGGGCTCCTCTGGATGTGGGTGCGACTCTCGTGCTTCCTCTCGAGTGGAGACGGGTATGTCGGGGAACTTCTTGTGTTGCAGCAAGGATGTGAAGAACGTTTTGGAAGTTCCAGAGTTTAGGTGTGATTAACCTGGGGACGCCTCAGAGGAAATGGGCCTCATGTCGCCTGGAGGGGAGAACCTCCTGGATTTTCTCGAGGTGCGGAAGGTGCTCTCGACTTATGACGGGGACCTCAGGGACCCGCTCTAATGGCCTCAGGAAAGGCCAGTCCCCATGCTAGTTACTCGGGGCCTCTCGGGATTCCTCTCCCGTCGATGCCGGGGCCTAAGACCTTGTTTGGAGTCGGAGCCGGAACGTGAGGATTCCTCTCCAGGGCTGACGTGGATCTTGGGGTACTTCTGGACTCTCCTCAGGGTAGTCAGTCCTCGTCTCGAGTGGGGGCATGCACGTGCGCTTTCCTCCCGAGCTGTAGCAGCAGTGTCGTGCTTCTCTTCGCGTGGATCAAGGGATCAGGGCCTTTCCCACGACGCTTCACATAGGGCTGTCCCACGTGCCACCGTGATGTGAGTCGATCCTCGGATTGAAAGTCGAGGCAGTGCAGGGAAAACAGGTTTCCCTGAAATGAACGGAGACATCTGGTTGACTCTGGGAATGGTGGCACGACGCTGGAGTTCCTCTCGCCTTTCCTGTGGAGAGCGCCTGCTCTTGAGATGCGACGGGAACGCCAGGAATTCTTTCCCGAGCACGCAGGGAAAGGATCCCTTTTCTCGAGCTAGGGGGCGGAAATGGGTTACTGTGGATGTGGGTGGGGCTCTCGTGCTTCCTCTCGAGTGGAGTCGGGTATGTCGGCAAACTTCTTGAGTTGCAGCAAGGGTGTGAAGGACCCTTTGGAAGTTCCAGAGGTTAGGTGTGATTAGCCTCGAGATGCCTCAGCGGAAATGGGCCTCATCTCACCTGGATGGGAGAACCTCCTGGATTTTCTCGAGTTGCGGCAGGTGCCCTCGACTTACGATGGGGACCTCAGGGACCCGCTATGGTGGCCTCAGGAATGGCCAGTCCCCATGTGAGTAGCTCGCGGGCCTCTCGGGATTCTTCTCCCGTAGATGCCGGGGCCTAAGATCTTGTGTGGAGTGGGTGCTGGAACCTGAGGATTCCTCTCCAGTGCTGACATGGATCTTGGGGTACTTCTGGAGTCTCCCCAGTGGAGTCAGCCCTCGTCTCGAGTGGGGAATGCACGTGCGCTTTCCTCCCGAGCTGTAGCAGCAGTGTCACGCTTCCATTCCCGTGGATCAAGGGATCTGTCGCTTTCCCTCGAGGCTTTCCCACGAGGCTTTCCCACGAGGCTTTCCCACGAGGCTTTCCCACGAGGCATTCCCACAGGGCTGTCCCACGTGCCACCGTGGTGTGAGTCGATCCTCGGCTTGAAAGTCAAGGCAGTGCAGGGAACACTGGTTTCCCTGGAATGGACGCAGTCATTTCGGGGACTCTGGGAATGGTAGCACGACCCTGGAGTTCCTCTCGCCTTTCCTGTGGAGAGCGCCTGCTCTTGAGATGAGACAGGAATGCCGGGGAATTCTTTCCCGACCACGCACAGAAAGGATCCCTCTTCTCGAGCTAGGAGACGGAAACGGGGCTCCTCTGGATGTGGGCGGGACTCTCGTGCTTCCTCTCGAGTGGAGACGGGTATGTCAGGGAACTTCTTGAGTTGCAGCAAGGGTGTGAAGGACCCTTTGGAATTTCCAGAGTTTAGGTGTGATTAGCCTCGAGACGCCTCAGCGGAAATGGGCCTCATGTCGCCTGCAGGGGAGAACCTCCTGGATGTTCTCGAGCTTCGGCAGGTGCTCTCGACTTATGACGGGTACATCAGGGACTCGCTCTGGTGGCCTCAGGAAAGGCCATTCCCCATGCGAGTTGCTCAGGTGCCTCTCGGGATTCCTCTCCCGTCGATGCCTTGGCCTAAGACCTTGTGTGGATTCAGTGCCGGAACCTGAGGATTCCTCTCCAGTGCTGACATGGATCTTGGGTACATCTGGAGTCTCCCAGGGGAGTCAGTCCTCGTTTCGAGTGGGGGCATGCACGTTCGCTTTCCTCCCCAGCTGCCAGCAGTGTCACGATTCCCATCAAGTGGATCAAGGGATCTTTGCTTTCCCTCGAGGCTTTCCCGCGAGGCTTTCCCACAGGGCTGTCCCACGTGCCACCGTGGTGTGAGTCGACCCTCGGCTTGAAAGTCGAGGCAGTGCAGGTAAAACAGGTTTCCCTGGAATGGACTGAGGCATCTGGGGGACTCTGGGAATGGTGTCACGACCCTGGAGTTCCTCTCGCCTTTCCTGTGGAGAGCGCCTCCTATTGAGTTGCGACGGGAATGCTGGGAATTCTTTCCCGAGCACGCAGGGAAAGGATCCCTTTTCTCGAGCTAGGAGGCGGAAATGGGTTACTCTGGATGTGGGTGGGGCTCTCGTGCTTCCTCTCGAGTGGAGTCGGGTATGTCGGCGAAATTCTTGAGTTCCAGCAAGGGTGTGAAGGACCCTTTGGAAGTTCAGAGGTTAGGTGTGATTAGCCTCGAGACGCCTCAGCGGAAATGGGCCTCATCTCGCCTGCACGGGAGAACCTCCTGGATTTTCTCGAGTTGCGGCGGGTGCTCTTGACCCAAGACGGGACCACAGGGACCCTCTCTGGTGGCCTC
>NW_017218767.1:0-11729 GCF_001704415.2 Capra hircus | reverse complement strand
ACAATTTTCCCTGGAGCCCGGGGCCGTAGGGAGGGCCCCAATGCTCGCTGGGAAAGGCAGAGTCACATCCACAGTCTGTTCTACCCCTTTTGCCCTGTAGGAGAGCTCTAGTGAGCCTAGGTCTGTCAGGAAAATTCTTGGCTCCTATGGGGACACACCCTGTGTGTTAACCTGCATATCGGACCTAGGGGCCACAGGGCGCTGTTCCTCTCGGGGGGACCCTGAAGTGGTGCGGCCCAGCAACAGCCTGAACATCCATCCCGATTGCTCTTTTCTTCCTTCTGATAGAGCTAGCTTTGCTTCTCACTTTGGCATTTCGGAAGCCAGGGGAGCCCCACCGCTGTTGTCCTGGGGTCTATTGGAGGTACCCGGTCTATTGGACCCAGCATGGCACCCGACCCCCTCAGACACACTCCCGCAGCCTCCTTCCCCATGGGCAGGACTGTTCTGACCTAGGAATGTGTTCCCAAGGCTCAGAAAATGCAGGGAGACACACGGCCCTGACTCTGGAACTGAGGCCATTGGAGCAGGCCTGGAGGTCTGACGTCTGAGACGCCAAACACTTGCTGCAAGATACAGGGTGTGAAAACACACTCTCTGGGGCTGCCTTTCCTTCCTCCAAGGAAGAGAGCTTTTCCAGTCTCCTCCGTGCTGAGTCATACAAGGCTGCAAAGGTCTGGCTTAGAGGGCATTTCTCAGCGCAATGGCCCTGAGGCCCTGCACCCAGGGAGGGATCCTACCCTCCCAGGGGAAGTCAAAGCAACCTCCAAACAGCTGTTCTATCATGTTTCCTCTGCAGGAGGGAGCTAGTGAGCCCAGGTCTGTCTGGAACGTTCTTGGATCCTGTGGGGAAATCATCCTGGGAGCCCACCTGGATACCAGTCGTAGGGGCTAAAATTCGCATTTTCCTTCCTTGGAGCCCTAACGCAGTACAGCCTAGCAACTGCTTGAAAATCCATCCTGTTGCTGTTTTCTTCCCTCTGACAGAGCGAGCTTTGCTCCCCATTTTGGGATTTCCAGAAGCAAGGTGGTGGCCTGCAACTCCTTGCCTGGGGTCCATTGGAGGTGCAAGGTGCCCTCGACCAGGTGACCCCAGCATGACACCTGGCCCCCCTCAGACACACTCCCGCAGCAGTCCCCATGGGCAGGACTGCTCTCACCTAGGAATGTGTTTGCAAGGCCAGGAAACTGCAGGGAGACACAAGGCCCTGATTCTGGCATTGAGTCTGTTGGAACAGGCCTGCAGGTCTCCTGTCTAACAAGCCAAACACTTGCTGCAAGATACAGGCCTGAAAACACACTCTTGGGCTGCCTTTCCTTCCTCCAAGGAAGAGAGTTTTCTCAGCCTCCTGTGGGCTGAGAGCCACACAGGGCTGAAAAGCACTTGCTGGGAGATTATTTTTCATTGGCCATGGCCCCTGAGGCCCTGTGCTCAGGGAGGGCTCCCTCCCTCCCAGGGAAAGTCAAAGGAAGCTCCAAACGGCTGTTCAATCATGTTTCTGAGAGAGTCATTGCCAAGGCAGGTTTCTAAGAAGTTCAAGGGTCCCCAAGGAGAGAGGGGTCTAGAATTCTCAAGGAGGAAGAAGGACAAACTGTTTTTCCCTCTACATTCCTTAGGATTATATAACAATCATGCATCCTTCTTGAGGACGGTCTCTGGAAAAAACCTTCTGGCTAATCCTGTTATCTTAAAATGTCAATTATGGGAGTAGGTCTAGTGAGTCTTTACAACCTCCAGACATTCTTTTGTTCGTTGTCATAACTTATTGGAGAGTATATAACTCCATTACTAAACACTAGCAAGGGGGTACGCTTTCTGCCCCTTGTGATGTCTCTGTCAGAAGCTTTCTCTATCTCCTTTATCCTTTAATAAAACTCTATTGCACAAAAGCTCTGAGCAATCAAGCCTCGTCTTGGGCCCTGGATTGAATTCTTCTCCTCCATAAGCCAAGAATCCCAGCATCTTTTCGTGGTTCAGCAACAATATTTCATTTCCTCTGCAGGAGAGAGCTAGTGAGCTTAGGTCTGTCTGGAACATTCTTGGATCCTGTGGGGAAAATATCCTGTGCACACATCTGGATACTGGGCCTAGAGGCCAAAATTTGCATTTCTTTCCCGGGGAGCCTAACGTGGTGTGACTTAGCAACTGCTTGAAAATCCATCCCATTGCTGTTTTCCTCCTTCTGACAGAGCTAGCTTTGTTCCCTGCTTTGGGATGTCTCAACCGAAGGGCCGGTCCATAGCTACTCGCCTGGGGCCCATTGGATGTGCAAGGTGCCCTCGACTAGGTGACCCTAGCATGGCACTCAGCCCGCTCAGACACACTCCCGAGGCTTCTTTCTCATGGAAGCACTGCTCCAACCTAGGAATGTGTCTGCAATGCTTGGAAAGTGCAGTGAGACACACAGCCCTGACTCTGCAATTGAGGCCCTCAGAGCAAGCCTGCAGCTCTGATGTCTGAGAAGCAAAACACTTGCTGCAAAGAGAGGCCTGAAAACACACTCTCTGTGGATGACTTTCCTTCCTCTAAGGAAGATAGTTTTCCCAGTCTCCCTGCTTCCTGAATGTCACACAGCTGGAATGCGCTTGCTTGGAGTCGTGATTCAGTGGTAATGACCCCTGAGGCCCTTTGCCCAGGGAGGGCTCCCACACTCACAGGCAAATCAAAGCAACTTCCAAGTGAGTCAGCTCTTCACATCAAGTGGCCAAAGTATTGGAGTTTCAGGTTCAGTATTAGTCCTTCCAATGTATATTTCAGACCTGATTTCCTTTAGGATGGAGTGGTTGTGTCTCCTTGTAGTCTAAGCGACCTACAAGCATCTTCTTCAACACCACAGTTCAAAAGCATCCAATTTTCAGCTGTCACTTTCTTTATAGTACATCTTTCATATCCATCCATGACATATGGAAAAACCATAGCCTTGACTGGATGGATCTTTGTTGGCAAAGCAACGTGGGCAATCACGTGGGCCCCAAGGGGAAATCACGTGGGCCCCCAGGGGCAATCACGTTGGCCCCCCAGGGGCAATCACGTGGGCCTACAGGGGAAATTTCGTGGGCTCCCAGGGGCAATCACGTGGGCCCCCCGTGGAAATCACGTGGGCCCCCAGGGGCAATCACGTGGGCCCGCGTGGAAATCAGTGGGCCCCCAGGGGCAAATCACGTGGGCCCCCCAGGGGAAATCACGTGGGCCCCCCGTGGAAATCACGTGGGCCCCCAGGTGAAATCACGTGGGCACCCAGGGGCAATCACGTGGGCCCCCGTGGAAATCACGTGGGCCCCAGGAGCAATCAGTGGGCCCCCAGGGGAAATCACGTGGGCCCCCAGGGGCAAACCACGTGGGCCCCCGTGGAAATCACGTGGCCCCCAGGGCAATCACGTGGGCCCAGGGGCAATCACGTGGGCCCCAGGGGAAATCACGTGGGCCCCAAGGGGCAATCACGTGGGCCCCCAGGGGCAATCACGTGGGCCCCCAAAATCACGTGGGCCCCCAGGGGAAATCACGTGGGCCCCAGGGGCAATCACGTGGGCCCCAGGGGGTGGGGCCCCCATGGGAAATCACGTGGGCCTCAGGGGCAATCACGTGCCCCCCCAGGGGAAATCACGTGGCCCCCGAGGGGCAATCACGTGGGCCCCCCGTGAAATCACGTGGGCCCCAGGGGCAATCACGTGGGCCCCCACGTGGCCAGGGAATCACGTGGGCCCCAGGGGAAATCACGTGGGCCCCCAGGGGAAATCACGTGGGCCCAGGGGCAATGGGCCCCCAGGGGAATCACGTGGGCCCCCAGGGGAATCACGTGGGGCCCCCAGGGGAAATCAAGGGGCAATCACGTGGGCCCCCGTGGAAATGTGGGCAGGGGAAATCACGTGGGCCCCCAGTGGGCAGGGGCAATCACGTGGCCCCAGGGGAAATCACGTGGGCCCCCAGGTCAATCACGTGGGCCCCCAGGGGCAATCACGTGGGCCCCAGGGCAATGACGTGGCACGGGGGCAATCACGTGCCCCCCGTGGAAATCACGTGGGCCCGGGGGCATCACGTGGCCCCCACGTGGGCCCCAGGGGCAATCACGTGGCCCCAGGGGCAAATCACGTGGGCCCCCACGTGGGCCCCCAGGGGCAATCACGTGGGCCCCGTGGAAATCACGTTCACGTGGGCAGTGGGCCCCCAGGGGAAATCACGTGGCCCCAGGGGAAATCACGTGGGCCCAGTGGCAATCACGTGGGCCCCCCAAGGGGCAATCACGTGGCCCAAATCACGTGGGCCCCCAGGGGCAATCACGTGGGCCCCAGGGGAAATCACGTGGGCCCCAGGGGCAATCACGTGGGCCCCCAGGGGCAATCACGTGGGCCCCCCGTGGGGTGGCCCCAGGGGCAATCGTGGGCCCCAGGGGAAATCACGTGGGCCCCCAGGGGCAATCACGTGGGCGCCGGTGAAATCACGTGGGCCCCCAGGGGCAATCACGTGGCCCCCGTTAAAATCACGTGGGCCCACAGGGGCCATCACGTGGGCCCCCAGGGCAGGGCACGCCCCCAGGGGAAATCACGTGGGCCTCCGGGGGCAATCACGTGGGCCCCCCGTCGAAATCAGGAGGGCCACCAGGGCAATCACGTGGGCCCCCAGGGGCAATCAATGTGGGCCCCAGGGGCAATCACGTGGGCCCCCGTGGAAATCACTTGGGCTCCCAGGGGCAATCACGTGGGCCTGGAAATCAAGGGTCAATCACGTGGGCCCCCAGGGGCAATGACGTGGGCCCCACGGGGGCAATCACGTGGGCCCCCGTGGAAATCCTGTGGCCCCCAGTGGCAATCACACGTAGGGGCCCAGGGGAAATCACGTGGGCCCCCAGGGGAAATCATGTGGGCCCCCATGGCAATCACGTGGGCCCCCAGGGGAAATCACGTGGGCCCCCTGGGGCAATCACGTGGGCCCCCAGGGGAAACGTGGGCCCCAGGGAAATCACGTGGGCCCCCTGGGGAAATCACGTGGACACCAAGGGGAAATCACGTGGGCCCCCAGGAGCAATCACGTGGGCCCCCAGGGGAAATCACGTGGGCCCCCATGGGCAATCACGTGGGCCCTCTGGGGCAATCACGTGGGCCCCAGGGGAAATTACGTGGGCCCCCACGGGAATCACGTGGGCCCCCAGGGGAAATCAGGTGGGCCCCCAGGAGCAATCACGTGGGCCCCGACGGGAAATCACGTGGGCCCCCAGGGAAATCACGTGGCCCGTGGGCAATCACGTGGGCCCCCTGGGCAATCACGCCCCAGGGGAAATCACGTGGGCCCCCAGGGAAATCACGCCCCCAGGGGAAATCACGTGGGCCCCCAGGGGAAATCACGTGGGCCCCGCCACGTGGGCCCCTGGGGCAATCACGTGGGCCCCAGGGGAAATCACGTGGGCCCCAGGGGAATCACGTGGGCCCCCAGGGGAAATCAGGGGCACACGTGGGCCCAATCACGTGGGCCCCCAGGGGATCACGTGGGGCCCCTGGGGCAATCACGTGGGAAATCACGTGGGCAGGGGAAATCACGTGGGCCATCACGTGGGCCCCCAGGGGAAATCACGTGGGCCCCAGGGCACGTGGGCCCCTGGGGCAAATCACGTGGGCCCCAGGGAAATCACGTGGGCCGGGGCAATCACTGGGCCCCAGGGGAAATTCATGGGCCCCAGGGGAAATCACGTGGGCATCACGTGGGCCCCCAGGGCAATCACGTGGGCCCCCTGGGGCAATCACGTGGGCCCCAGGGGAAATCACGTGGGCCCCAGGGGCAAGTGGGCCCCAGGGGAAATCACGTGGGCCCCCTGGGGCCACGTGGCCCCAAAATCACGTGGGGGGAAATCACGTGGGCCCCCAGGGGCAATCACGTGGGCGGGTGGGCCCCGGGGAATCACGTGGGCCCCCAGGGGAAATCACGTGGGCCCCCTGGGGAATCACGTGGCCAGGGGAAATCACGTGGGCCCGCCAGGGGGGCAATCACGTGGGCCCCAGGGGAAATCACGTGGGCCCCCAGGGGAAATCACGTGGGCCCCCAGGGGAAATCACGTGGGCCCCAATCACGTGGGCATCACGTGGGCCCCCAGGGGCAATCACGTGGGCCCCCAGGGGAAATCACGTGGGCACCTGTCACGTGGGCCCCCAGGGGAAATCACGTGGGCCAGGGCAATCACGTGGGCCCCCTGGGCAATCACGTGGGGGGAAAATCACGTGGGGGGCAATCACGTGGGCCCCCAGGGGTGGAAATCACGTGGGCCCCAGGGGAAATCACGTGGGCCCCAGGGGAAATCACGTGGGCCCCAGGGAAATCACGTGGCCCCAATCACGTGGGCGCCCCAGGGGAAATCACGTGGGCCCCAATCACGTGGGCCCCCAATGGGGTGGGCCCCCAGGGGAAATCACGTGGGCCCCCAGGGGAAATCACGTGGGGCCGGTCACGTGGGCCCCCATGGGCAATCACGTGGGCCCCTGGGGCAATCACGTGGGCCCCAGGGGAAATCAAAATCACGTGGCCCCCAGGGGAAATCACGTGGGCCCCAGGGGCAATCACGTGGGGGGAAATCACGTGGGCCCAGGGGAATCACAAATCACGTGGGCCCCAGGGGAAATCACGTGGGCCCCCAGGGGCAATCACGTGGGCCCGGGCAATCACGTGGCCCCAGGGGAATCACGTGGGCCCCAGGGGCCACGTGGGCCCCCCAGGTGGGCAGGGCAATCACGTGGGCCCCCAGGGGAAATCACGGGGCCCCCAGGGGCAATGGGCCCCAGGGGAAATCACGTGGGCCCCCAGGGCAATCACGTGGGCCCCCGGGGAAATCACGTGGGCCCTCACGTGGGCCCCCAGGGGAATCATGTGGGCCCAGGGGGCAATCACGTGGCCCCAGGGGAAATCACGTGGGCCCCCAGGGGCAATCACGTGGGCCCCCAAAATCACGTGAGGGGCAAACGTGGCAGGGGTCAGTGGGCCCCCAGGGGCAATCACGTGGGCCCCCAGGGGCAATCACGTGGGCCCCAAGGGGAAAATGGGCAATCACGTGGGGCCCCCATGGGAAAATGCACGTGGGCCCCCACAGGGGGCAAATCAGCGTGGGCCCCCCGTGGAAGATCACGTTGTCCGCCCGCAGGGGAAATCACGTGGGCCCCCGTGGAAAATCACGAGTGGCCCCAGGGGAAATGCACGTGGGCCCCGAGGTGCAATCACTTGGGCCCAGTGGAAATCACAGATGCGCCCCCCGTGGCAATCCCGTGGGCCCCCAAGCGGGCAATGACGTGGGACACGGGGCGCAATCACGTGGGAGCCCGTGGAAATCTACGTTGGGCACCCCAGGGGCAATCACGTGGGCCTCCACAGGGGGCCAATCACGTTGGGCCCCCAGGGGACAATCACCGTGGGCCCCCAGGGGAAATCACTGGCCCCAGGAGCAATCACAGTGGGCCCCCCAGGGGAAATTCACGTGGGCTCCCAGGGAAAATTCACGTGGCCCCCGTGGAAATAACGTGGGCCCCAGGGGCATCACGTGGGCCTCAAGGGGAAGTCACGTGGGCCCCCAGTGGGAAATCACGTGGGCCCCCAGGGGAAAAATCACGTGGGCCCACCGGAGCAATCACGTTGGCCCGCCAGGGGAATATCACGTGGGCCCCCAGGGGCAATCACGTGTGCCCCACAGGTGGACAATCACGTTGGGGCCCCAAGCGGAAATCACCGTGTGCCCCAAGGAGGCAGTCCATGTGGGCCACCCGTGGAAAATCACGTGGGAACCACCAGGGGCAATCACGTGGCGCCCACGTGGGAAATCACGTGGGCCCCCAGGGGCAATCCACGTTGGGCTCCCCCCCGTGGAAATCACGATTGGGCCCCAGGGGCAATCACGTGGGCCCCCCAGGGGCCATCACGCTGGGCCCCCAGGGGCAATCACGTGGGCCCAGGGGCAATCACGTGGGCCCCCAGGGGCAATCACGTGGGCCCCCCGTGGAAATCACGTGGGCCCCCGGGCAATCACGTGGGCCCACCAGGGGGCATCAGGTGGGCTCCCGTGGACAATCCAAGTGGGCCCCCATGGGCAATCACGAGGGCCCCTTGTGGAAATCACCGTGGGCTCCCCAGGGGCAATCACGTGGGCTCCCGAGGGGAATCACGTGGGCCCCAGGGTAATCACATGGGCCCCGTGGAAATCTCGTGGGCCCCCCAGGGGCAATCAGTGGGCCCCAGGGAAATCACAGTGGGCCCCCAGGGGAAATCACGTGGGCCCCCAGGACAATCACGTGGGCCCCCAGGGGAAATCGACGTGGGCCCATCCAGGGAAAATCATGTGGGCCCCCGTGGAATAACGTGGGCCCAGGGGCAATCACGTGGCCTCCAGGGGCAATCACGTGGGCCCCCAGGGGAATCAACGATGGGCCCCCAGGGGAATAGTCACGTGGGCCCCAGGGAGCAATCCACGTGGGCCCCAGGGGAATATCCACGGTGGCCCCCAGGGGCAATCAACGTGTGCACCAGGGACCAGGTATCACGGGGCCCCATAGCGGTAAATGACGTGTGCCCCAGAGGGGCAGTCATGTGGGCACCCGTGGGAATCACGTGGGCCCCCAGGGGCAATCACGTGGGCCCCCAGGGGGAATGCAGGTGGGCAGTCCCGTGGAAATCAAGTGGGCCCCCATGGGCAATCCGGTGGGCCCCTGTGGAAATCACGTGGGCCCAGGGGCAATCAAGTGGGCCCCGAGGGGAAATCACGTGGGCCCCCAGGGTAAATCACATGGGCCCCCGTGGAATATCTCGTGGTGCCAAGGGGCAATCACGTGGGCCCCCAGGAGGAAATCACGTGGGCCCCCTAGGGGAAATCACGTGGGTCCCCCCAGGAGCCAATCACGTGGCCCCAGGGGAAATCACGGTGGGCCCCAGGGAAAATCTATAGTGGGCCCCGCCGTGGAAATAACGTGGGCCCCAAGGGGCAATCACGTGGGCCTCCAGGGGCAATCACGTGGGCCCCAGGGGAAATCCACGTGGGCCCCCAGGGGAATCACGTGGGCCCCCAGGAGCAATCACGTGGCCCCCAGGGGAAATCTACGATGGGCCCCAGGGGCAATCACGTGTGCCCCAGGGACAATCACGTGGGCCCCAAGCGGAATTCACGCTGTGCCCCAGGGGCAGCTCATGTGGGCCACCCGTCTGGAATCATCGTGGCCCCCAGGGGCAATCACGTGGGCCCCCGTCGGAAATCACGTGGGCCCCCAGGCAATCACGTGGCCCCCTGATGGAAATACGTGGGCCCCAGGGGCAATCAAGTGGGCCCCAAGGGGCAATCACGTGGGCCCACAGGGCATCACGGTGGGCTCCCCAGGGGCAATCAGTGGCCCCGCAGGGGCAATCACGGTGGGCCCCCCGTGGAAATCAAGTGGGGGCCCCCAGGGGCAAATCACGTGTGGCCCAGGGGCATCAGGGGGCTCCCAGTGGAAATCAAGAGGGGGGGGCCCGCCCCATGGGGCAATCAGCGTGGCCCCTGTGGAAACAGCGATGGGCCCCCAGGGGCAATCACGTGGGCGCCCACCGAGGGGAATCCGTGGTGCCCCCCCCAGTGGTAATCACATGGGCCCCCCCCCGTCGGAAATCCTCGTGGGGGCCCCCAAGGGCAATCCGTGGGCGCCGCCAGGGGAAATCACCGTGGGGCCCTCCAGGGCCGGCCCCAATCACGTGGGCCCCACGCTGGAAATCACGTTGGCCCTCAGGGAAAATCACCGTGGGCCCTCCCAGATGGTTCAATCTCGTGGGCCCCCCCTGTGGAAATCAGTGGGCCCCCAGGAGCAAATCACGTGGGCCCCGCAGGGGCAACACGTGCCCCCCAGGTGGGCAATCCACGTGGGCCCCCAGGGGCAATCACGTGGGCCCCAGGGGCCAATCACGTGAGCCCCCAGGGGAAATCACGTGGGCCCCCACCGCCTGTCAATCACGTGGCCCCCCCCCAGGGGCAATGAACGTGGGCCCACGGGGGGCAATCAGCTGTGCCCCTCGTGGAAATACCACGTGGGCCCCCGGGGGCAATCACGTGGCCCCCCCGGGGGAAATCACGTGGGGCCCCAGGGGCAATCACCGTGGGCCCCCCCCCCAGCGGGCAAATCACTGTGTGCCCCAGGGGGATCTATCATGGTGGGCCCGCCCCAGGGGCAATCACGTGGGCCCCCCCAAAAAAAAACGTGGAAATTCAGCGATGGGGCCCACCAAGGTACATCCACGTGGCCCCGACCGTATGGGTTATCCGTGGGCGCCCCGAGGGGAAGAATCACGTGGGTCCCCAGGGGAAAATATCACCGTGAGGGCCCCAGTGGCAATCCACTGTGGGGCCCCATATGGGAAATCAGCGTGGGCCCCCAGGGGCAATCACGCTGGGCCCCAAAAGGGGAAAGTACACGTCTGCCCCCAGTGGGCAATCACGAGGGCCCCCAGAGGAAATGCACGTGGTGGCCCACCCAGGGGACCAATCACCGTGGACCCCCAGTGAGCAATTCACGTGGGCACCCAGGAGCAACTCCAGCGTGGGCCCCCAGCCCGGGAAATCACGGTGGGCCCCAGGGGAAATGCAAAGTCGGGCCCCCCAGGGGAAATCACGTGGGCCCCTAGGAGGTGCAATCCTTGGGCCCCCCCGTGGAAATCACGTTGCGCCCCCCCCGTGGCAATCCCCGTGGGCCCCACAGGGCGCAATGACGTGGGAACCCACGGGGGGCCCAATCAGTGGGACCATCCGTGGAAAATCACCGTGGGCCCCCAGGGGCGAATCACGGTGGGCCTCCCAGGGGCATATCAAAGTGAGGCGCCCCAGGGAAATCACGTTGGGGCCCCCAGGGTGAAATTCACGTGCCCCCAGCGAGCAAGTCACAGTGGGCTCCCCAGGGGTAATCAGTGGGCCCCCAGGGAAAATCCGCTGGGCCCCCCCCGTTGGAATGCACGTGGGCCCCCAGGGGGAAAATCAACGTGGGCCCTCCAGGGGAAAATCACGTGGGCCCAGGGGAAATCACGTGGGCGCCCGCAGGGGCAAGATCACGTGGGCCATCCAGGGGTCAATCACGTGGGCACGTCCAGGGGAAATCACGTGGGGGCCCCCCAGGAGGCAATCACCGTGGGCCCCAGGGGAAATCACGTGGGCCCGCACCCAGGGGCCAAGTCACAAGTGGACTCCAAGGGAGCAATCACGTGCCCCCAGGGGAGCAATCACGGTTGGCCCCGCTCAGGGGCAATCACGTGGGCCCCAACGTGGAAGATCACGTTGGCCCTCACGTGGAAAATCACGTGGTGCCCCCAGGGGCAAGTCTCGTGGGCCCCCCGTGGAAATCACCGTGGCCCCAGGAGCCAATCCGTGGGGCCCAGGGCCAATCAACGTGGGCCCCCAGGGGCAATACGATGGGCCGCCTCAGGGGCCCAATCAGCGTTGGGCCCCAAGGGGCAATCACGTTGAGCCCCCAGGGGGAAAATCGACGTGGGCCCGCATCCAGTCAGACACATCACAGCATAGCAGCCAGGGAAGAGCATACACGTGGGCACACAAGGGGCATCGACGTGGACAACCCGTAGGATACACGTGGGCCACCGGTGGGACACGACATAACATTGCCCCGGGGGAAATCACGTGGCCCCAACCAGGGGCATACACGAATGGAGACCCCCAGGGGCAATCACATTGTGACACCAGGGGACAATACATAGTGGGCCCCCAGGGGCATGCAGCGTGGAGAGAAAAAACAAC
>NW_017218766.1:0-11730 GCF_001704415.2 Capra hircus | reverse complement strand
GGCAGCAGCAGCAGTTCCTTTCTAGGGGCAGTTATCCCTGAGATTGGACCTGGAAAGGCAAGCCACCTCCACACACACGTCTTTTCTGTCCCTTTCCTCTGGAGGAGAGCTCTAGTGAGCCTAGGTCTGTCAGGAAAATTCTTGGCTTTGACGGGATCACACCCAGTGTGTGAACCTGCATACCCGACCTAGGGCCACAGGGCACCTGTTTTGCTCGAGTGGGTCCTGGAGGGGTGCAGCATAGCAAGAGCTTAAAAATCCATCCAATTTGTCTTTTTTTTTTTTTTACCTCGGAGAGAACGAGTTTGCTCCACCTCCACCTTTGGCAGTGTGGAGGGAAGAGGGCACCACCCTCTCCAAAGGGGACATAGGGCCTACCAGGAGAGAAAGGCCCCTTGAGAACCTGAGCCCAGGTAGGCAGCCAGTGATGTCAAGCACACTCCCGCTGCTTGCTTCTTCATGGGCACTCCATGATCTGCTAGGAATGTCTTTGCAAGGATCTCAAAGGGAAGGGGAGATACATGGCCCTGTCTCTGGAACTTCAGTCCTCTGAGCAGATCTGGAGGTCTTGAGTTGTATAAGCAAACCTGTTCCTTCCAAATAGAGGCTTGCAAACACACCCCCGGTGGTTGCCTCTTCTTCCCCGAAGAAGTCTTTCTTTCCCCACATGCTGCGAACTCCTGTCCCAACCTCCAAGAATAGCGCTTCTTGCCATTCCTTTCTTAGAGGCAGTTATCCCTGAGCTTGGGGCCGTAGGGAGTAGCCCCACACTCACAGGGAAAGGCAAAGACTCCTCCATACATCTCCTCTATCCCCTTTGCTCTGGAGGAGAGCTCTAGTGAGCTAGGTCTTTCAGGAAAATTCTTGATCTCTGTTTGTGAACCTGCATATCCAACCAGGGGCCACAGTAAAGTGGGCCCTGAGCAGCCTAGCAAGAGCTTGAAAAAATTCAATGCTTTTGTACCTGACAGAGCGAGCTTGGCTCCCTTTGGCAGTGAGGAGAAAAGAGGCATGACACCCTCCCAGGGACATGGGGCCTATTCGAGAGAAAGGCCCTTGTGGAGATGAGGCCAGGAAGGCACACAGTCGTGTCAAACACACTCCCACTGCTTGCTTCTTCAGGGGCACACCCGCTATCAGCTAGGAATGTCTTTGCAATGATCACAAAGGGAAGGGGAGATACAGGGCCCTGCTTCAGGACCTCCGGTGCTCTGAGCAAATCTCGAGGTCTCCCGTTGTTGGTCAAGGTCAAGGTCAAGTTCAGGTCAGGTCAAGTTCAAGATCAAGTTGAAGTTCAAGGTCAAGGTCAAATTCAAGTTGAAGTTCAAGGTCAAGGTCAGTTCAAGTCAAGGTCAAGGTCAAGTTCAAGTTCAAGTTGAAGTTCAAGTTCAAGTAAGTTCAAAGTTCAAGTTGAAGTTCAAGTTCAAGGTCAAGTCAAGTCAAGTTCAAGTTCAAGTTGAAGTTCAAGGTCAAGTTCAAGTTCAAGTACAAGGTCAAGATCAAGTTCAAGTTCAAGTTCAACGTCAAGTTCAAGTTCAAGTTCAAGTCAAGTTCAAGTTGAAGTTCAAGTTCAAGTGAAGGTCAAGTTCAAGTTCAAGGTCAAGGTCAAGGCCAATTTCAAGTTCAAAGTCAAGGTCAAGGTCAAGTTCAAGGTCAAGGTCAAGTTCAAGTTCAAGGGCAGGGCAAGGCCAAGCCCAAGACCAAGGCAAGGGCAAGGGCACCGCCAAGGGCAAGGCCAAGGCCCAGGCCAAGGCAAAAGGCCAAGGCCACCAAAGCGAAGCCCAAACTCCGTAACGCCTGACAAAAGGCAGAAGCCACTAGGCCCCTGTGCAGAGGAAGCCAGTGAAGGCAGCAAGGCCACAGAGCTCCCCGACTCCCATTCCCACAGGAAGATGTGAGGATAAAGGGCCTCATCCCAGCACAGCACCCGCTCCCACCACCCGCAACCCCGGCCCCCCCCTGCAGGACGCACCCTGAAACAACACTGCCTTCCCAGAAAAGAGAACGGAGAAGCCATGTGTGTGCCAAAGGAGCAAGATGAACGAACGATGCCACCCCTCCAACTTTGGGCACACCTGACGCCTCGGAACCCCGGGCCTGGCCGATGGGTCCCGCCGTTCGGGGTGGAGGGGGGTCAACACATTGGCCGAGAGCCCTTGCCCAGGCCACCCGCAAATCCCCTGAGATGTGATCCGACCACAGGGACCGAGGGCAAACGTACCGCTTGAGGTGCTGGAGGAGTCTGACGAAGCCATGGTGGGAGAGGCACACGGGCACGCTGCAGACTGCTGGCCGAGTGGGCGGGACCCAGCAGCTTAGGACTCTGGAGAACGGGAGGCGTCTCCGCCACCATTGACGTCAATAGGGTTTGGGTGGGTAGATGGAGGGGGCTGCCCCTGGCGTTCCAAGCAGAGACCCTGGACGGAGTCCCGTGGAGCGAGTGGGCTTTTCCCGGGCACAGCTGTGCCCTGGACCGCCACGATCCCCGTTGGGGTGGGCGGGCAGTTCGCGGGGCTTTGGTTTGTGGCCCTCCCTCGCAGCGGGGGGTGGGATCAACCCCGGGTGGATCAATCAGGGGCCCTCAGCAGTGCCAAGGGAGCTTACCGCCAGGAAACGCCCCAAGGTCCCTTTGAATTGGCCACCAATGCCCCTTTCCCAGCCTGCCTTGCTCTGGGATTTCCCGCCTTTTCACATTCCACAGGTCCCTGGGCCTCGACTGTCCCCGCTGGCTCCTCCGAGGCATTCCGGGACACCAGACGCTCTCTCCAGCGCCTCCACCTAGATCCCTCGCTGTCCTCGCCTCCGTTTCCCCCATGCCCCCTCCCCAACTCCTCCGTGGGCTCTTGGCGTCCTTTCACTACAGCAGTCACAGAGTGCCAACACCGAGGGCTTTGAGTTGCCTGGAGCCCAAGGCTCCGGCCAGAGACCTGAGGGGCCAGCGTCTGGACTGGCAGCTAATGCCATTTGGGGCTTTTCTCACATGGAGCCTGAGGCCCGCACCTCCGCGGGCAAACCACCAGCGCGAGTGCCCTGGAGATACCACCCAAGGGACAGTGTACCACCTACTGTGGGGAAGGAGGTTCCTGTTTTCCCTGCACTGGTTCGACTTTCACGCCGAGGATCGACTCACACCACGGTGGCATGTAGGACAGCCCTTTGGGAAAGCCTCGTGGGAACGCCTCGTGTGAAAGCCTCGTGGGAAAGCCTCGAGGGAAAGCCACAGATCCCTTGATCCACGCGAAGGGAAGCGTAACACCGCTGCTACAGCTCGGGAGGAAAGCGCATGTGCATGCCCCCACTCAAGACGAGGACTGACTCCACTGGAGAGACTCCAGAAGTACCCCAAAATCCATGTCAGCACTGGAGAGGAATGCTCAAGTTCCGGCACCGACTCCACACAAGGTCTTAGGCCCCAGCATCGACGGGAGAGGAATCCCGAGAGGCCCCCGAGCAACTCGCATGGGGACTGGCCTTTCCTGAGGCCACCAGAGCGGGTCCCTGAGGTCCCCATCGTAAGTCGAGAGCACCTGCCATAAATCGAGAAAATCCAGGAGGTTCTCCCCTCCAGGCGAGATGAGGCCCATTTCCGCTGAGGTGTCTCGAGGCTAAACACATCTAACACCTGGAACTTCCAAAGGGTCCTTCACACCCTTGCTGCAAATCAAGAAGTTCCCCGACATACTCGTCTCCACTCGAGAGGAAGCACGAGAGTCCCGCCACATCCAGAGGAACCCCGTTTCCCCTCCTAGCTCGAGAGGAGGGTTCCTTTCCCTGCGTGGTCGGGAAAGAATTCCAAGCGTTTCCGTCGCATCTCAAAAGGAGGTGCTCTCCACAGGAAAGGCAGAGGACTCCAGGGTCGTGCCACCATTCCGAGTCGCCCAGATGTCTCAGTCCATTCCAGGGAAACCTGTTTTCCCTGCACTGCCTCGACTTTCAAGCCGAGGATCGACTCACACCACGGTGGCACGTGGGACAGCCCTGTGGGAAAGCCTAGTGGGAAAGCCTCGAGGGAAAGCCACAGATCCCTTGATCCACGCGAAGGGAAGCGCGTCACTGCTGCTACAGCTCGGGAGGAAAGCGCACGTGCATGCCCCCACTCGACACGAGGACTGACTCCCCTGGGGAGACTCCAGAAGTACCCAAGATCCATGTCAGCACTGGAGAGGAATCCTCAGGTTCCGGCACCCACTCCACAAAAGATCTTAGGCCCCCGCATCGACGGGAGAGGAATCCCGAGAGGCCCGCGAGCAACTCGGATGGGGACTGGCCTTTCCTGAGGCCAGCAGAGCGGGTCCCTGAGGTCCCCGTCGTAGGTCGAGAGCACCTGCCGAAACTCGACAAAATCCAGGAGGTTCTCCCCTCCAGGCGAGATGAGGCCCATTTCCGCTGAGGCGTCTCGAGGCTAAACACATCTAACACCTGGAACTTCCAAAGGGTCCTTCACACCCTTGCTGCAACTCAAGAAGTTCCCCGACATACCCGTCTCCACTCGAGAGGAAGCACCAGAGTCCCGCCCACATCCAGAGGAGCCCCGATTCCGCCTCATAGCTGGAGAGGAGGGATCCTTTCCCTGCGTGATCGGGAAAGAATTCCCGGCGTTCCCGTCGCATCTAAAGAGGAGGCACTCCCACAGGAAAGGCGAGAGGAACTCCAGGGTAGTGCGACCATTCCCAGTGTCCCGCAAATGTCTCAGTCCATGCCAGGGTAAGCTGTTTTCCCTGCACTGCCTCGACTTTCAAACCGAGGATCGACTCACCCACGGTGGCACGTGGAACAGCCCTGTGGGTAAGCCTCTTGGGAAAGCCTCATGGGAAAGCCTCGAGGGAAAGTCGCTGATCCCATGATCCACGCGACGGGAAGCGTGACACTGCTGCTACAGCTCGGGAGGAAAGAGCAGGTGCATGCCCCCACTCGAGACGAGGACTGACTCCCCTGGGGAGACTCCAGAAGTACCCCAATATCGATATCAGCACTGGAGAGCAATCCTCAGGTTCCGGCACCGACTCCACACAGGGTCTTAGGCCCCGGCATCGACGGGAGAGGAATCTCTAGAGGCCCCCGAGCAACTTGCTTGGGGACTGGCCTTTCCTGAGGCCACCAGAGCAGGTCCCTGAGGTCCCCGACATAAGTCGAGAGCACCTGCTGCAACTCGAGAAAATCCAGGAGGTTCCCCCGTCTAGGCGAAATGAGGCCATTTCCGCTGAGGCGTCTCGAGGCTAATCACACCTAACCTTTAGAACTTCCAAAGAGTCATCCACACCCTTGCTGCAAATCAAGAAGTTCCCCGACATACCCGTCTCCACTCTAGTGGAAGCACGAGAGTTCTGCCCACATCCAGAGTAGCCCCGTTTCCGGCTTCTAGGTCGAGAGGAGGGATCCTTTCCCTGCGTGGTCGGGAAAGAATTCCCGGCGTTCCCGTCGCATCTCAAGAGGAGGCGCTCTCCACAGGAAAGGCGAGAGGAACTCCAGGGTCGTGCCACCATTCCCAGAGTCCCCCAGATGTCTCAGTCCATTCCAGGGAAACCTGTTTTCCGTGCACTGCCTCGACTTTCCAGCCGAGGATCGACTCATACCACGGTGGCAGGTGGGAGAGCCCTGTGAGAAAGCCTCCTGGGAAAGGCTCGTGGGAAAGCCTCAATTGAAAGCCACAGATCCCTTGATCCACGCGAAGGGAAGAGCGCCACTGCTGCTACAGCTCGGGAGGAAAGCGCACGTGCGTGCCCCCACTCGAGACGAGGACTGACTCCCCTGGAGAGACTCCAGAAGGTCCTTCACACCCTGCTGCAACTCAAGAAGTTCCCCGACATACCAGTCTCCACTCGAGAGGAAGCACGAAAGTTCCCCCACATCCTGAGGAGCCCCGTTTCCGCCTCCTAGCTCGAGAGGAGGGATCCTTTCCCTGCGAGTTCGGGATAGAATTCCCTGCGTTCCCGTCGCATCTCAAGCGGAGGCGCTCTCCACATGAAAGGCGAGAGGATTTCCAGGTTCATGCCACCATTCCAGAGACCCCCAGATATCTCAGTCCATTCCAGGGAAACCTGTTTTCCCTGCACTGCCTCGACTTTCAAGAGGAGGATTGACTCACACCACGGTGGCACGTGAGACAGCCCTGTGGGAAAGCCTCGTGGGAAAGCCTCGTGGGAAAACCTCAAGGGAAAGCCTCGAGGGAAAGCCACAGATCCCTTGATCCACGCCAGGGGAAGCGCGAAACTGCTGCTACAGCTCGGAGGAAAGCGCACGTGCATGCCCCACTCGAGACAGGACTGACTCCCCTGGGGAGACTGCAGAAGTACCCCAAGATCCATGTCAGCACTGGAGACGAATCCTCAGGTTTCGGTACCGACTCCACACAAGGTCTTAGGCCCTGGCATCGAAGGGAGAGGAATCCCAAGAGGCCCCCGAGCAACTCGCATGGGGACTGGCCTTTCCTGAAGCCACCAGAGCGGTCCCTGAGGTTCCCGTCGTAAGTCGAGAACACCTGCCGCAACTGAGAAAATCCAGGAGGTTCTCCCCTCCAGGCGAGATGAGGCCCATTTCCGCTGAGGCGTCTCGAGGCTAATCACACCTAACCTCTGGAACTTCCAAAGGGTTTCACACCCTTGCTGCAACTCAGGAAATTCCCCGACATACCCGTGTCCACTCGAGAGGAAGCACGAGAGTTCTGCCCACATCCAGAGGAGCCCCGTTTCCGCCTCCTAGCTCGAGAGGAGGAATCCTTTCCCTGCGTGGACGGGAAAAAATTTCCCGGCGTTCCCGTCGCATTTCAAGAGGAGGCGCTCTCCACAGGAGGGCGAGAGGAACTCCAGGGTCGTGCCACCTTTCCCAGAGTCCCCCAGATGTCTCAGTCCATTCAGGGAAACCTGTTTTCCTTGCACTGCCTCGACTTTCAAGCCGAGGATTGACTCACACCACGGTGGCACGTGGGACAGCCCTGTGGGAAAGCCTCGTGGGAAAGCCTCATGGGAAAGCCTCGAGGAAAGCCACAGATCGCATGATCCACGCAAAGGGAAGCGTGACACTGCTGCTACAGCTCGGGAGGAAAGCGCACGTGCATGCCCCCACTCGAGACGAGGACTGACTCCCCTGGGAGACTCCAGAAGTACCCCAAGATCCATGTCAGCACTGGAGAGGAATCCTCAGGTTCCGTCACCGACTCCACACAAGGTCTTAGGCCCGGCATCGACAGGAGAGTAATCCCAAGAGGCCCCGAGCAACGCACATGGGGACTGGCCTTTCTTGAAGCCACCAGTCTGGTCCTGAGGTCCCGTCGTAAGTCGAGAGCACCTGCCGCAACTCGAGAAAATCCAGGAGGTTCTCCCCTCCAGGCGAGACGAGGCCCATTTCCGCTGAGGCGTCTCGAGGCTAATCACATCTAACCTCTGGAACTTCCAAGGGGTCTTTCACAACCTTGCTGCAACTCAAGAAGTTCCCCGACATACCCGTCTCCACTCGAGAGGAAGCACGAGTGCCCCGCCTCATCCAGAGGGGCCCCGTTTCTGCCTCCTAGCTCGAGAGGAGGGATCCTTTCCCTGCGTGGTCGGGAAAAATTCCCGGCGTTCCCGACGCATCTCAAGTGGAGGCGCTCTCCATAGGAAAGGCGAGAGGAACTCCAGGGTCGTGCCACCATTCAACGAGTCCCCCAGATGTCTCAGTCCATTCCAGGGAAACCTGTTTTCCCAGCACTGCCTCGACTTTCATGCCGAGGATCGACTCACACCACGGTGACACGTGGGACAGCCCTGTGGGAAAGCCTCGTGGGACAGCCTCGAGGGAAAGCCACAGATCCCTTGATCCACGCGACGGGAAGCGTGACACTGCTGCTACAGCAAGGGAGGAAAGCGCACGTGTGCCCCTACTCGACACGAGAACTGACTCCCCTGGGGAGAATCCAGAAATACCCCAAGATGCATGTCAGCCTGGAGAGGAATCCTCAGGTTCCGGCCCCGACTCCACAGAAGGTCTTAGGCCCTGGCATCGACGGGAGAGGAACAGCGACAGACCCTCTAGCAACTCGCATGGGGACTGGCCTTTCCTGAGGTCACCAGAGTGGGTCCATGAGGTCCCCGTCGTAAGTCAAGAGCACCTGCCGCAACTCGGTAAAATCCAGGAGGTTCTCCCCTGCAGGCGAGATGAGGCCCGTTTCCACTGAGGTGTCTCGAGGCTAATCACACTTGACCTCTGGAACTCCTGACCTCTGTTTTCCCATCTATTTGCCATGAAGTGATGAGACTGGATGCAATGATTTTAGTTTTCTGAATGCTGAGCTTTAAGCTAACTTTTTCACTCTCCTCTTTCACTTTCATCTGGAGACTCTTTAGTTCTTCTTCACTTTCTGCCATAAGGGTGGTGTCATCTGCATATCTGAGATTATTGATATTTCTCCCAGCAATCTGGATTCCAGCATGTGCTTCCTCCAGCCCAGTGTTTCTCATGATGTAGTTTGCATATAAGTTAAATAAGCAGGGTGACAATATAGAGCCTTGACATATTCCTTTTCCTAGTTAGAACCAGTCTGTTGTTCCATGTCCAGTTCGAACTGTTTCTTCCTGACCTGCATACAGGTTTCTCAAGAGACAGGTCAGGTGGTCTGGTATTCCCATCTCTTTCAGAATTTTTCCCAGTTTATTGTGATCCACACAGTCAAAGGCTTTGGCATAGTCAATAAAGCAGAAATAGATGTCTTTTTTTCTGGAACTCTCTTGCTTTTTCAATGATCCAGTGGATGTTGGCAGTTTGATCTCTGGTTTCTCTGCATGTTTTAAATCCCTCTTGAACATTTGGAAGTTCACAGTTCATGTGAACTTGGAGAATTTTGAGCATTACTTTACTAGTGTGTGAGATGAGTGCAATTGTGCAGCAGCTTGAATATTCTTTGTCATTGCCTTTCTTTGGGATTGGAATGAAAACTGACCTAATGACTAGATGTTTTTCAATTGCATATGCTGAAAGAACTGGCTGTGCAGTTTTGAAGAAAAAAAAATCATTTTAACCCATTTTCTCTGAAGTGCAAGGCATATCATGGCCATCCCTGAATCATAAAGTCACCTTTTCTTTATGTAGTCATAGTTTCATGCCTAAATTATAGGCCAACTCGTGCTCAAATGGACTCTGATGTCAGGGGCAGATCAACTAATAAAAAGCTTGGATTGTCCCTCTGGAGGAAAGTGAGATCTTGGTCCCACGAGAAGAATCTGAAGGGTTAAGGGAACTTGCAAGAGTGGGGAAAGCTTAGTCCATCCTACATGTACCAAAATCTTAAATAAGGCTTATTTACTTTACCGAAGTAAAAAAACAGATGATGAAAACAATTATAAATCAATGAAAGGTAAAGAAATCCATAGTCTGTTATCAAAAATTGCATTCTAAGAAAACTTTGTTCTCTTAACCTAGAGAGGAGACTAAATTCCATCTGGTACCAGCTTACCAGAAGACAAACAAACAAACAAACAAATTATCGGTAAGCTTAAAAAAGTATATTCCATATATCTTGAAGTAGCAGTATTTCTGCAAAGGCATCAGTGTGAAACCATAGAGGACATGGTTAAAACCTGATTAAATAGAAATTGACAATGTAATCTGGTCACTGCTGCGACTTGAAATGCTTTAATATGATAACTGGAATTATAACTGACAGCATTTGACCAGGACATATCAGATTTTCACGGATGTCAGATAATTTCTAGGATATCTATATTAGGAACTGAAGGAATCTTTGAACCTAGGAAAGAAAACAACAGTCTCAAAGGCCCTTGCTGAATCATCTATCAGCAAGGAATGTCTTTGCAAGGATCGCAAAGTGAAGGGAAAATACACCGACCTGCCTCTGCAACTTTGGTCCTCTGAGCAGATCTGGAGGTCTCCCTTTGTATAAGCTAACCTGTTCCTTCCAAATAGAGGTTTGCAACACAACAAGTGGCCGCCTATTCTTCCTCGAAGGAGGCTCTCTTTCCCCACATCCTGCGAACTCCCTTTCCCAGCCTCCTGGAAAAGCGCTTCTTGCAGTTCCTTTCAGAAAATCCTATGGACGGAGAAGCCTGGTAGGCTGCAGTCCGTGGGGTCGCTGAGGGTCGGACGCGACTGAGCGACTGCACTTTCATTTTCACTTTCATGCATTGGAGAAGGCAATGGCAACCCACTTACTGTTCTTGCCTGGAGAATCCCAGGGACGGGGAGCCTAGTGGGCTACCGTCTATGGCGTCGCACAGAGTCGAACACGACTGAAGCAACTTAGCAGCAGCAGCAGCAGCAGTTCCTTTCTTAGGGGCAGTTATCCCTGAGATTGGGACCTGGAAAGGCAGAGCCACCTCCACACACACGTCTTTTCTGTCCCCTTTCCTCTGGAGGAGAGCTCTAGTGAGCCTAGGTCTGTCAGGAAAATTCTTGGCTTTGACGGGATCCCACCCAGTGTGTGAACCTGCATACCCGACCTAGGGCCACAGGCACCTGTTTTGCTCGAGTGGGTCCTGGAGGGGTGCAGCATAGCAAGAGCTTAAAAATCCATCCAATTTGTTTTTTTTTTTTTTTTACCTCGGAGAGAACGAGTTTGCTCCACCTCCACCCTTTGGCAGTGTGGAGGGAAGAGGGCACCACCTCTCCCAAAGGGGACATAGGGCCTACCAGGAGAGAAAGGCCCCTTGAGGAGCTGAGCCCAGGTAGGCAGCCAGTGATGTCAAGCACACTCCCGCTGCTTGCTTCTTCATGGGCACTCCCACGATCTGCTAGGAATGTCTTTGCAAGGATCTCAAAGGGAAGGGGAGATACATGGCCCTGTCTCTGGAACTTCAGTCCTCTGAGCAGATCTGGAGGTCTTGAGATGTATAAGCAAACCTGTTCCTTCCAAATAAGAGCTTGCAACACACCCCCGGTGGTTGCCTCTTCTTCCCCGAAGAAGTCTTTCTTTCCCACATGCTGCGAACTCCCTGTCCCAACCTCCAAGAATAGGCTTCTTGCCATTCCTTTCTTAGAGGCAGTTATCCCTGAGCTTGGGGCCGTAGGGAGTAGCCCCACACTCACAGGGAAAGGCAAAGACTCCTCCATACATCTCCTCTATCCCTTTGCTCTGGAGGAGAGCTCTAGTGAGCCTAGGTCTTCAGGAAAATTCTTGGCTTGGACAGGATCTCACCCTGTTTGTGAACCTGCATACCAACCAGGGGCCACAGAGCACCTGTTTCAGTAAAGTGGGCCCTGAAAGGGTGCAGCCTAGCAAGAGCTTGAAAATCCAATCAATTGCTGTTTGTACCTTGACAGAGCGCTTGGCTCCACCCTTTGGCAGTGAGGAGAAAAAAGAGGCATGACACCCTCCCCAAGGGGACATGGGCCTACTCGAGAGGAAAGGCCCCTTGTGGAGCTTGAGGCCAGGAAGGCACACAGTCGTGTCAAACACACTCCCACTGCTTGCTTCTTCAGGGGGCACTCCCGCTATCAGCTAGGAATGTCTTGCAATGATCACAAAGGGAAGGGGAGATACAGGGCCCTGCTTCTGGACCTCCGGTGCTCTGAGCAAATCTCGAGGTCTCCCGTTGTTGGTCAAGGTCAAGGTCAAGTTCAAGTCAAAGTCAAGTTCAAGTTCAAGGTCAAGTTCAAGTTCAAGCTCAAGATCAAGTTGAAGTTCAAGTTAAGGTCAACTTCAAGTTCAAGGTCAAGGCTCAAGTTCAGGGTTAAAGGGTCAAGGTCAAGGTCAAGTCAAGTGAAGTTCAAGGTAAGGTCCAAGTCAAGTTTTTAAGTTGAAGT
>NW_017218765.1:0-11731 GCF_001704415.2 Capra hircus | reverse complement strand
AAGTCGAGAGCACCTGCTGCAACTCGAGAAAATCCAGGAGGTTCTCCCCTCCAGACGAGATGAGGCCCATTTCCGCTGAGGCGTCACGAGGCTAATCACACCTAACCTCTGGAACTTCCATAGGGTCCTTCACACCCTTGCTGCCAACTCAAGAAGTTCCCCGACATACCCGTCTCCACTCGAGAGGAGCACGAGAGTCCCGCCCAAACCTAGAGGAGCCCGTTTCTGCCTCCTAGCTCGAGAGGAGGGATCCTTTCCCTGCGTGGTCAGGAAAGATTTCCCGGCGTTCCCGTCATATGTCAAGAGGAGGCGATCTCCACAGGAAAGGAGAGGAACTCCAGGGTGGTGCCACCATTCCCTGAGTCCCCCAGATGTCTCAGTCCATTCCAGGGAAACCTGTTTTCCCTGCACTGCCTCGACTTTCAAGCCGAGGATCGACTCACACCACGGTGGCACGTGGGACAGCCCTGTCGGAAAGCCGCGTGGGAAAGCCTCGTGGGAAAAGCCTCGTGGGAAAGCCTCGAGGGAAAGCCACAGATCCCTTGATCCATTCGACGGGAAGCATGACAATGCTGCTCCATCTCGGCAGGAAATCGCACGTGCATGCCCCACTCGAGACGAGGACTGAGTCCCCTGGGGAGACTCTAGAATTACCCCAAGATCCGTTTCACAGTGGAGAGGAATCCTCAGGTTACGGCACCGACTCCACACAAAGGTCTTAGGCACCGGAATCGACGGGAGAGGAATCCCGAGAGTCCTTCGAGCTACTCGCATTGGGACTGGCCTTTCCTGAGGCCACCAGAGCGGGTCCCTGATGTCCCCTTCGTAAGTCGAGAACAGCTGCCCCCAACACGAGAAAATCCAGGAGGTTCTCCCCTCCAGGCAAGATGAGGCCCAATTACGCTGAAGTGTCCCGAGGCTCATCACACCTAACCTCTGGAACCTACTAAGGGTAATTCACACCATTGCTGCAACTCAAGAAGTTCCCCGACAAACCAATCTCCACTCGAGAGGAAGCACGAGAGTCGCGCCCACATTCAGAGGAGCCCCGGTTCCGCCTCCTAGCTCGAGTGGAGGGATCGTTTCCCTGCGTGTTCGGGAAAGAATTCACGGCGTTCCCGTCGCATCTCAAAGAGGAGGCGCTCTCCACAGGAAAGGCGAGAGGAATTCTACAGTCGTCCCACCATTCCCAGAGTGCCCAAGTTGTCTCTATCCATTCCAGGGAAACCTGTTTTCCCTGCACTGCCTCGACTTTCAAGCCGAGGATCGGCTCACACCACGGTGGCACGTGGGACAGCCCTTTGGAAAATCCGAGGGAAAGCCACTGATCCCATTATCCACTCGACGGTAGCATGACACTGCTGCTAGAGCTGGGGAGGAAACCGAACGTGCATGTCCCGACTCGAGACGAGGACTGACTCCCCTGGGGCGACTCCAGAAGTTCCCAAGATCCATGTCAGCATTGGAGAGGAATCCTCAGGTTCCCGCACTGACTCCAAACAAGGTATTAGGCCCTGGCATCGACGGTAGAGGAATCCCGAGAGGCTCCCGAGCAACTCGCAAGGGGACTGTCCTTTCCTAGGGCCACCAGAGCGGGTCTCTGAATTCCCTGTCGTAAGTCGAGAGCACCTGCTGCAACTCGAGAAAAATCCAGGAGGTTCTCCCCTCCAGGCGAGATGAGGCCCATTTCCGCTGAGGCGTCCTGATGCTAATCACACCTAACCTCTGGAACTTCCAAAGGTTCCTTCACACCCTTGCTGCAACTCAAGAAGTTCCCCGACATACCCGTCTCCACTCGAGAGGAAGCACGAGAGTCCCGCCCAAATCCAGATGAGCCCCGTTTCCGCCTCCTAGCTCGAGTGGGGGGATCCTTTCCCTGCGTGGTCGGGAAAGAATTCCCGGCATTCCCGTCCCATCTCAATACGCGGCGCTCTCCACAGGAAAGGCAGAGGAACTCCAGGGTCGTGCCACCACTCCTAGAGTCCCCCAGATGTCTTAGTCCATTCCAGGGAAACCTGTTTTCCCTGCACTGCCTCGACTTTCAAGCCCAAGATCGACTCACACCACGGTGGCACGTGGGACAGCCCTGTGGGAAAGACTCGTGGGAAAGCCTCGTGGGAAAGCCTTGAGGGAAAGCCACAGATCCCTTGATCCACGCGAAGGGAGGCGTGACACTGCTGCTACCACTCGGGAGGAAAGGGCACGTGCTGCCCAAAACGAGACGAGGACTGATTCCCCTTGGGAGACTCCAGAAGTACCCCAAGATCCATGTCAGCACTGGAGAGGAATCCTCAGGTTCCGGCACGGACATCACACAAGGTCTTAGGCCCGGGGTCGACGGGAGAGGAATCCCGAGAGGCCCCAGAAAAACTCGCATGGGGACTGGCCTTTCCTGAGGCCACCAGAGCGGGTCCCTGATTTCCCCGTCGTAAGTCGAGAGCACCTGCCGCAACTCGAGAAAATCCAGGAGGTTCTCCCCTCCAGGCGAGATGAGGCCCATTTCCGCTGAGGCGTCTTGAGGCTAATCACACCTAACCTCTGGAACTTCCAAAGGGTCCTTCACACCCTTGCTGCAACTCAAGAATTTCGCCGACATACCCGTCTCCACTCGAGAGGAAGCACGAGAGTCCCGCCCACAACCAGAGGGGTCCCGCTTCCGCCTCCTAGCTCGAGAGGAGGAATCCTTTCCCTGCGTGGTCGGGAAAGAATTCCCGGCGTTCCCGTCGCATCTCAAGAGGAGGCTCTCTCCAAAGGAAAGGCGAGAGGAAATCCAGGGTCGTGCCCCATTCCCAGAGTCCCCCAGATGTCTCAGTCCATTCCAGGGAAACCTGTTTTCCCCTTCACTGCCTCGACTTTCAAGCCGAGGATCGACTCACACCACGGTGGCACGTGGGACAGCCCTGTGGGAAAGCCTCGTGGGAAAGCCTCAAGGGAAAGCCACAGATACCTTGAACCACGCGAAGGGAAGAGAGACACTGCTGCTACAGCTCGGGGGGAAAGCGCACGTGCATGCCCCACTCGAGACGAGGACTTACTCCCCTGGGGAGACTCCAGAAGTACCCCAAGATCCATGTCAGCACTGGAGAGGAATCCTCAGGTTCCGGCACCGACTCCCACAACAGGTCTTAGGTCCCAGCATCGACGGAGAGGAATCCCGAGAGGCCCCAGAGAACTCGCATGGGGACTGGCCTTTCCTGAGGCCACCAGAGCGGGTCCCTGAGGTCCCCGCCGTAAGTCGAGAGCACCTGCTGCAACTCGAGAAAATCCAGGAGGTTCTCCCCTCCAGACGAGATGAGGCCCATTTCCGCTGAGGCGTCACGAGGCTAATCACACCTAACCTCTGGAACTTCCATAGGGTCCTTCACACCCTTGGCTGCAACTCAAGAAGTTCCCCGACATACCCGTCTCCACTCGAGAGGAAGCACGAGAGTCCCGCCCAAACCTAGAGGAGCCCCGTTTCTGCCTCCTAGCTCGAGAGGAGGGATCCTTTCCCTGCGTGGTCAGGAAAGATTTCCCGGCGTTCCCGTCATATGTCAAGAGGAGGCGATCTCCACAGGAAAGGAGAGGAACTCCAGGGTGGTGGCCACCATTCCCTGAGTCCCCCAGATGTCTCAGTCCATTCCAGGGAAACCTGTTTTCCCCTGCACTGCCTCGACTTTCAAGCCGAGGATCGACTCACACCACGGTGGCACGTGGGACAGCCCTGTCGGAAAGCCCGCGTGGGAAAGCCTCGTGGGAAAGCCTCGTGGGAAAGCCTCGAGGGAAAGCCACAGATCCCTTGATCCATTCGACGGGAAGCATGACAATGCTGCTCCATCTCGGCAGGAAATCGCACGTGCATGCCCCCACTCGAGACGAGGACTGAGTCCCCTGGGGAGACTCTAGAATTACCCCAAGATCCGTTTCACAGTGGAGAGGAATCCTCAGGTTACGGCACCGACTCCACACAAGGTCTTAGGCACCGGAATCGACGGGAGAGGAATCCCGAGAGTCCTTCGAGCTACTCGCATTGGGACTGGCCTTTCCTGAGGCCACCAGAGCGGGTCCCTGATGTCCCCTTCGTAAGTCGAGAACAGCTGCCCCAACACGAGAAAATCCAGGAGGTTCTCCCCTCCAGGCAAGATGAGGCCCAATTACGCTGAAGTGTCCCGAGGCTCATCACACCTAACCTCTGGAACCTACTAAGGGTAATTCACACCATTGCTGCAACTCAAGAAGTTCCCCGACAAACCCAATCTCCACTCGAGAGGAAGCACGAGAGTCGCGCCCACATTCAGAGGAGCCCGGTTCCGCCTCCTAGCTCGAGTGGAGGGATCGTTTCCCTGCGTGTTCGGGAAAGAATTCACGGCGTTCCCGTCGCATCTCAAGAGGAGGCGCTCTCCCACAGGAAAGGCGAGAGGAATTCTACAGTCGTCCCACCATTCCCAGAGTGCCCAAGTTGTCTCTATCCATTCCAGGGAAACCTGTTTTCCCTGCACTGCCTCGACTTTCAAGCCGAGGATCGGCTCACACCACGGTGGCACGTGGGACAGCCCTTTGGAAAATCCTCGGAGGGAAAGCCACTGATCCCATTATCCACTCGACGGGTAGCATGACACTGCTGCTAGAGCTGGGGAGGAAACCGAACGTGCATGTCCCGACTCGAGACGAGGACTGACTCCCCTGGGGCGACTCCAGAAGTTCCCAAGATCCATGTCAGCATTGGAGAGGAATCCTCAGGTTCCCGCACTGACTCCAAACAAGGTATTAGGCCCTGGCATCGGACGGGAGAGGAATCCCGAGAGGCTCCCGAGCAACTCGCAAGGGGACTGTCCTTTCCTAGGGCCACCAGAGCGGGTCTCTGAATTCCCTGTCGTAAGTCGAGAGCACCTGCTGCAACTCGAGAAAATCCAGGAGGTTCTCCCCTCCAGGCGAGATGAGGCCCATTTCCCGCTGAGGCGTCCTGATGCTAATCACACCTAAACCTCTGGAACTTCCAAAGGTTCCTTCACACCCTTGCTGCAACTCAAGAAGTTCCCCGACATACCCGTCTCCACTCGAGAGGAAGCACGAGAGTCCCGCCCAAATCCAGATGAGCCCCGTTTCCGCCTCCTAGCTCGAGTGGGGGGATCCTTTCCCTGCGTGGTCGGGAAAGAATTCCCGGGCATTCCCGTCCCATCTCAATACGCGGCGCTCTCCACAGGAAAGGCAGAGGAACTCCAGGGTCGTGCCACCACTCCTAGAGTCCCCCAGATGTCTTAGTCCATTCCAGGGGAAACCTGTTTTCCCTGCACTGCCTCGACTTTCAAGCCCAGATCGACTCACACCACGGTGGCACGTGGGACAGCCCTGTGGGAAAGACTCGTGGAAAGCCTCGTGGGAAAGCCTTTGAGGGAAAGCCCACAGATCCCTTGATCCACGCGAAGGGAGGCGTGACACTGCTGCTACCACTCGGGAGGAAAGGGCACGTGCTGCCCAAAACGAGACGAGGACTGATTCCCTTGGGAGACTCCAGAAGTACCCCAAGATCCATGTCAGCACTGGAGAGGAATCCTCAGGTCCGGCACGGACATCACACAAGGTCTTAGGCCCCGGGGTCGACGGGGAGAGGAATCCCGAGAGGCCCCAGAAAAACTCGCATGGGGCCTGGCCTTTCCTGAGGCCACCAGAGCGGGTCCCTGATTTCCCCGTCGTAAGTCGAGAGCACCTGCGCAACTCGAGAAAATCCCAGGTAGGTTCTCCCCTCCAGGCGAGATGAGGCCCATTTCCGCTGAGGCGTCTTGAGGCCTAATCACACCTAACCTCTGGAACTTCCAAAGGGTCCTTCACACCCTTGCTGCAACTCAAGAATTTCGCCGACATACCCGTCTCCACTCGAGAGGAAGCCACGAGAGTCCCGCCCACAACCAGAGGGGTCCCCGCTTCCGCCTCCTAGCTCGAGAGGAGGAATCCTTTCCCTGCGTGGTCGGGAAAGAATTCCCGGCGTTCCCGTCGCATCTCAAGAGGAGGCTCTCTCCAAAGGAAAGGCGAGAGGAAATCCAGGGTCGTGGCCCCATTCCCAGAGTCCCCCAGATGTCTCAGTCCATTCCAGGGAAACCTGTTTTCCCTTCACTGCCTCGACTTTCAAGCCGAGGATCGACTCACACCACGGTGGCACGTGGGACAGCCCTGTGGGAAAGGCCTCGTGGAAAGCCTCAAGGGAAAGCCACAGATACCTTGAACCACGCGAAGGGAAGAGAGACACTGCTGCTACAGCTCGGGGGGAAAGCGCACGTGCATGCCCCACTCGAGACGAGGACTTACTCCCCTGGGGAGACTCCAGAAGTACCCAAGATCCATGTCAGCACTGGAGAGGAATCCTCAGGTTCCGGCACCGACTCCACAACAGGTCTTAGGTCCCAGCATCGACGGGAGAGGAATCCGAGAGGCCCCAGAGAACTCGCATGGGGACTGGCCTTTCCTGAGGCCACCAGAGCGGGTCCCTGAGGTCCCCGCCGTAAGTCGAGAGCACCTGCTTGCAACTCGAGAAAATCCAGGAGGTTCTCCCCTCCAGACGAGATGAGGCCCCATTTCCGCTGAGGCGTCACGAGGCTAATCACACCTAACCTCTGGAACTTCCATAGGGTCCTTCACACCCTTGCTGCAACTCAAGAAGTTCCCCGACATACCCGTCTCCACTCGAGAGGAAGCACGAGAGTCCCGCCCAAACCTAGAGGAGCCCCGTTTCTGCCTCCTAGCTCGAGAGGAGGGATCCTTTCCCTGCGTGGTCAGGAAAGATTTCCCGGCGTTCCCGTCATATGTCAAAGAGGAGGCGATCTCCACAGGAAAGGAGAGGAACTCCAGGGTGGTGCCACCATTCCCTGAGTCCCCCAGATGTCTCAGTCCATTCCAGGGAAACCTGTTTTCCCTGCACTGCCTTCGACTTTCAAGCCGAGGATCGACTCACACCACGGTGGCACGTGGGACAGCCCTGTCGGAAAGCCGGCGTGGGAAAGCCTCGTGGGAAAGCCTCGTGGAAAGCCTCGAGGGAAAGCCACAGATCCCTTGATCCATTCGACGGGAAGCATGACAATGCTGCTCCATCTCGGCAGGAAATCGCACGTGCATGCCCCCACTCCGAGACGAGGACTGAGTCCCCTGGGAGACTCTAGAATTACCCCAAGATCCGTTTCACAGTGGAGAGGAATCCTCAGGTTACGGCACCGACTCCACACAAGGTCTTAGGCACCGGAATCGACGGGAGAGGAATCCCGAGAGTCCTTCGAGCTACTCGCATTGGGACTGGCCTTTCCTGAGGCCACCAGAGCGGGTCCCTGATGTCCCCTTCGTAAGTCGAGAACAGCTGCCCCAACACGAGAAAATCCAGGAGGTTCTCCCCTCCAGGCAAGATGAGGCCCAATTACGCTGAAGTGTCCCCGAGGCTCATCACACCTAACCTCTGGAACCTACTAAGGGTAATTCACACCATTGCTGCAACTCAAGAAGTTCCCCGACAAACCAATCTCCACTCGAGAGGAAGCAACGAGAGTCGCGCCCACATTCAGAGGAGCCCCGGTTCCGCCTCCTAGCTCGAGTGGAGGGATCGGTTTCCCTGCGTGTTCGGGAAAGAATTCACGGCGTTCCCGTCGCATCTCAAGAGGAGGCGCTCTCCACAGGAAAGGCGAGAGGAATTCTACAGTCGTCCCACCATTCCCAGAGTGCCCAAGTTGTCTCTATCCATTCCAGGGAAACCTGTTTTCCCTGCACTGCCTCGACTTTCAAGCCGAGGATCGGCTCACACCACGGTGGCACGTGGGACAGCCCTTTGGAAAATCCTCGAGGGAAAGCCACTGATCCCATTATCCACTCGACGGGTAGCATGACACTGCTGCTAGAGCTGGGGAGGAAACCGAACGTGCATGTCCCGACTCGAGACGAGGACTGACTCCCCTGGGCGACTCCAGAAGTTCCCAAGATCCATGTCAGCATTGGAGAGGAATCCTCAGGTTCCCGCACTGACTCCAAACAAGGTATTAGGCCCTGGCATCGACGGGAGAGGAATCCCGAGAGGCTCCCGAGCAACTCGCAAGGGGACTGTCCTTTCCTAGGGCCACCAGAGAGGGTCTCTGAATTCCCTGTCGTAAGTCGAGAGCACCTGCTGCAACTCGAGAAAATCCAGGAGGTTCTCCCTCCAGGCGAGATGAGGCCCATTTCCGCTGAGGCGTCCTGATGCTAATCACACCTAACCTCTGGAACTTCCAAAGGTTCCTTCACACCCTTGCTGCAACTCAAGAAGTTCCCCGACATACCCGTCTCCACTCGAGAGGAAGCACGAGAGTCCCGCCCAAATCCAGATGAGCCCCGTTTCCGCCTCCTAGCTCGAGTGGGGGATCCTTTCCCTGCGTGGTCGGGAAAGAATTCCCGGCATTCCCGTCCCATCTCAATACGCGGCGCTCTCCACAGGAAAGGCAGAGGAACTCCAGGGTCGTGCCACCACTCCTAGAGTCCCCCAGATGTCTTAGTCCATTCCAGGGAAACCTGTTTTCCCTGCACTGCCTCGACTTTCAAGCCCAAGATCGACTCACACCACGGTGGCACGTGGGACAGCCCTGTGGGAAAGACTCGTGGAAAGCCTCGTGGGAAAGCCTTGAGGGAAAGCCACAGATCCCTTGATCCACGCGAAGGGAGGCGTGACACTGCTGCTACCACTCGGGAGGAAAGGGCACGTGCTGCCCAAAACGAGACGAGGACTTGATTTCCCCTTGGGAGACTCCAGAAGTACCCCAAGATCCATGTCAGCACCTGGAGAGGAATCCTCAGGTTCCGGCACGGACATCACACAAGGTCTTAGGCCCCGGGGTCGACGGGAGAGGAATCCCGAGAGGCCCCAGAAAAACTCGCATGGGCCCTGGCCTTTCCTGAGGCCACCAGAGCGGGTCCCTGATGTTCCCCGCCGTAAGTCGAGAGCACCTGCCGCAACTCGAGAAAATCCAGGAGGTTCTCCCCTCCAGGCGAGATGAGGCCCATTTCCGCTGAGGCGTCTTGAGGCTAATCACACCTAACCTCTGGAACTTCCAAAGGGTCCTTCACACCCTTGCTGCAACTCAAGAATTTCGCCGACATACCCGTCTCCACTCGAGAGGAAGCACGAGAGTCCCGCCCACAACCAGAGGGGTCCCGCTTCCGCCTCCTAGCTCGAGAGGAGGAATCCTTTCCCTGCGTGGTCGGGAAAGAATTCCCGGCGTTCCCGTCGCATCTCAAGAGGAGGCTCTCTCCAAAGGAAAGGCGAGAGGAAATCCAGGGTCGTGCCCCCATTCCAGAGTCCCCCAGATGTCTCAGTCCATTCCAGGGAAACCTGTTTTCCCTTCACTGCCTCGACTTTCAAAGCGAGGATCGACTCACACCACGGTGGCACGTGGGACAGCCCTGTGGGAAAGCCTCGTGGGAAAGCCTCAAGGGAAAGCCACAGATACCTTGAACCACGCGAAGGGAAGAGAGACACTGCTGCTACAGCTCGGGGGGAAAGCGCACGTGCATGCCCCACTCGAGACGAGGACTTACTCCCCTGGGGAGACTCCAGAAGTACCCCAAGATCCATGTCAGCACTGGAGAGGAATCCTCAGGTTCCGGCACCGACTCCACAACAGGTCTTAGGTCCCAGCATCGACGGGAGAGGAATCCCGAGAGGCCCAGAGAACTCGCATGGGGACTGGCCTTTCCTGAGGCCACCAGAGCGGGTCCCTGAGGTCCCCGCCGTAAGTCGAGAGCACCTGCTGCAACTCGAGAAAATCCAGGAGGTTCTCCCCTCCAGACGAGATGAGGCCCATTTCCGCTGAGGCGTCACGAGGGCTAATCACACCTAACCTCTGGAACTTCCATAGGGTCCTTCACACCCTTGCTGCAACTCAAGAAGTTCCCCGACATACCCGTCTCCACTCGAGAGGAAGCACGAGAGTCCCGCCCAAACCTAGAGGAGCCCCGTTTCTGCCTCCTAGCTCGAGAGGAGGGATCCTTTCCCTGCGTGGTCAGGAAAGATTTTCCCGGCGTTCCCGTCATATGTCAAGAGGAGGCGATCTCCACAGGAAAGGAGAGGAACTCCAGGGTGGTGCCACCATTCCCTGAGTCCCCCAGATGTCTCAGTCCATTCCAGGGAAACCTGTTTTCCCTGCACTGCCTCGACTTTCAAGCGAGGATCGACTCACACCACGGTGGCACGTGGGACAGCCCTGTCGGAAAGCCGCGTGGGAAAGCCTCGTGGGAAAGCCTCGTGGAAAGCCTCGAGGGAAAGCCACAGATCCCTTGATCCATTCGACGGGAAGCATGACAATGCTGCTCCATCTCGGCAGGAAATCGCACGTGCATGCCCCCACTCGAGACGAGGACTGAGTCCCCTGGGGAGACTCTAGAATTACCCCAAGATCCGTTTCACAGTGGAGAGGAATCCTCAGGTTACGGCACCGACTCCACACAAGGTCTTAGGCACCGGAATCGACGGGAGAGGAATCCCGAGAGTCCTTCGAGCTACTCGCATTGGGACTGGCCTTTCCTGAGGCCACCAGAGCGGGTCCCTGATGTCCCCTTCGTAAGTCGAGAACAGCTGCCCCAACACGAGAAAATCCAGGAGGTTCTCCCCTCCAGGCAAGATGAGGCCCAATTACGCTGAAGTGTCCCGAGGCTCATCACACCTAACCTCTGGAACCTACTAAGGGTAATTCACACCATTGCTGCAACTCAAGAAGTTCCCCGACAAACCAATCTCCACTCGAGAGGAAGCACGAGAGTCGCGCCCACATTCAGAGGAGCCCCGGTTCCGCCTCCTAGCTCGAGTGGAGGGATCGTTTCCCTGCGTGTTCGGGAAAGAATTCACGGCGTTCCCGTCGCATCTCAAGAGAGGCGCTCTCCACAGGAAAGGCGAGAGGAATTCTACAGTCGTCCCACCATTCCCAGTGCCCAAGTTGTCTCTATCCATTCCAGGGAAACCTGTTTTCCCTGCACTGCCTCGACTTTCAAGCCGAGGATCGGCTCACACCACGGTGGCACGTGGGACAGCCCTTTGGAAAATCCTCGAGGGAAAGCCACTGATCCCATTATCCACTCGACGGGTAGCATGACACTGCTGCTAGAGCTGGGGAGGAAACCGAACGTGCATGTCCCGACTCGAGACGAGGACTGACTCCCCTGGGGCGACTCCAGAAGTTCCCAAGATCCATGTCAGCATTGGAGAGGAATCCTCAGGTTCCCGCACTGACTCCAAACAAGGTATTTAGGCCCTGGCATCGACGGTAGAGGAATCCCGAGAGGCTCCCGAGCAACTCGCAAGGGGACTGTCCTTTCCTAGGGCCACCAGAGCGGGTCTCTGAATTCCCTGTCGTAAGTCGAGAGCACCTGCTGCAACTCGAGAAAATCCAGGAGGTTTCTCCCCTCCAGGCGAGATGAGGCCCATTTCCGCTGAGGCGTCCTGATGCTAATCACACCTAACCTCTGGAACTTCCAAAGGTTCCTTCACACCCTTGCTGCAACTCAAGAAGTTCCCCGACATACCCGTCTCCACTCGAGAGGAAGCACGAGAGTCCCGCCCAAATCCAGATGAGCCCCGTTTCCGCCTCCTAGCTCGAGTGGGGGGATCCTTTCCCTGCGTGGTCGGGAAAGAATTCCCGGCATTCCCGTCCCATCTCAATACGCGGCGCTCTCCACAGGAAAGGCAGAGGAACTCCAGGGTCGTGCCACCACTCCTAGAGTCCCCCAGATTCTTAGTCCATTCCAGGGAAACCTG
>NW_017218764.1:0-11731 GCF_001704415.2 Capra hircus | reverse complement strand
GAAACAGGGCTTCTCTGGATGTGGGCGGGACTCTCGTGATTCCTCTCGAGTGGAGACGAGTATGTCCGGGAACTTCTTGAGTTGCAGCAAGGGTGTGAAGGAGCCTCTGGAAGTTCCAGAGGTTAGATGTGATTAGCCTGGGGACGCCTCAGAGGAAATGGGGCCTCATCTCGCCTGGAGGGGAGAACCTCCTGGATTTTCTCGAGTTGCGGCAGGTGCTCTCGACTTACGACGGGGACCGCAGGGACCCGCTCTGGTGGCCTCAGGAAACGCCAGTCCCCATGCGAGTTGCTCGGGGGCCTCTCGGGATTCCTCTCCCGTCGATGCCGGGGCCTAAGATCTTGTGTGGAGTAGGTGTCGGAACCTGAGGATTCCCTCTCCAGTGCTGACATGGATCTTGGGGTACTTCTGGAGTCTCCCCAGGGGAGTCAGTCCTCGTCTCGAGTGGGGCATGCACGTGCGATTTCCTCCCGAGGCTGTAGCAGCAGTGTCACGTTCCCTTCCGTCGGTGGATCAAGGGATCAGGGGCGTTCCCTCGAGGCTTTCCGACAAGGCTTTCCCACAGGGCTGTCCCACGTGCCATCAATGTGTGAGTCGATCCTAGGCTTGAAAGTCGAGGCAGTGCAGAGAAAACAGGTTTCCCTGAAATGGACTCAGACATCTGGGGGACTCTGGGAATGGTGGCACGACCCTGGAGTTCCTCTCGCCTTTCCTGTGGAGAGCGCCTCCTCTTGAGATGCGACGGGAACGCCAGGAATTCTTTCCCGAGCACCCAGGGAAAGGATCCCTCCTCTCGAGCTAGGAGGCGAAAACGGAGCTCCTCTCGATGTGGGCGGAACTCTCGTGCTTCCTCTCGTGTGGAGACGGGTATGTCGGGGAACTTCTTGAGTTGCAGCAAGGGTGTGAAGGACCTTTTGGAAGTTCCAGGGGTTTGGTGTGATGAGACTCGAGACGCCTCAGCGGAAATGGGCCTCATCTCGCCTGGAGGGGAGATCCTCCTGGATTTTCTCGAGTTGCGGCAGGTGCTCTCGACTTCCGAAGGGGACCTCAGGGACCCGCTCTGGTGGCCTCAGAAAAGGCCAGTCCCCATTTTGAGTTGTTCGGGCGCCTCTCGGGATTCCTCTCCCGTCGATGCCAGGGCCTAAGATCTTTTGTGGAGTCGGTGCCGGAACCTGAGCATTCCTCTCCAGTGCTGACAAGGATCTTGGGGTACTTCTGTAGTCTCCCCAGTGGAGTCTGTCCTCGTCTCGAGTGGGGGCATGCACGTCCGATTTCCTCCCGAGCTATAGCAGCAGTGTCACGCTTCCCTTTGCGTGGATCAAGGGATCTGTGGCTTTCCCTCGAGGCTTTTCCACGAGGTTATCCCAGGAGGCTTTCCCACAGGGCTGTCCCACGTGCTACCGTGGTGTGAGTGGATCCTCGGCTTGAAATCCGAATCAGTGCAGGGAAAACAGGTTTCCCTGTAATGGACTGAAACATCTGGGGGACTCTGGGAATGGTGGCAAGACCCTGGAGTTCCTCTCGCCTTTCCTGTGGAGAGCGCCTCCTGTGGAGATGCGACGGGAACGCCGGAAATTCTTTGCCGACCACGCAGGGAAAGGATCCCTCCTCTCGAGCTAGGAGGCAGAAACGGTGTTCCTCTGGATGTGGGCGGGACTTTCGTGCTTCCTCTCGATTGGAGATGGGTATGTCGGGGAACTTCTTGAGTTGCAGCAAGGGTGTGAAGGACCCTTTGGAAGTTCCAGATGTTAGGTGTGATTTGCCTGGAGATGCCTAAGCGGAAATGGGCCTCATTTCGACTGGAGGGGAGAACCTCTTAGCTTTTCTCGAGTGTCGCCAGGTGCTCTCGACTTACGATGGGGACCTCAGGGAACCGCTCCGTTGGCCTCAGGAAAGGCCAGTCCCCATGCGAGTTGCTCGGGAGACTGTCGGGTTTCCCCTCCCATCAATGCCGGGGCCTAAGACCTTGTGTGGAGTCGGCGCCCGAACTTGAGGATTCCTCTCCAGAGCTGACATGGATCTTGGGGAACTTCTGGAGTCTCCCCAGGGGAGTCAGTCCTCGTCTCGAGTGGGGGCATGCACGTGCGCTTTCCTCCCGAGCTGTTGCAGCAGTGTCACGCTTCCCTTCGCGTGGATCAAGGGATCTGTGGATTTCCCTCGAGGTTTTCCATGAGGCTTTCCCACGAGTCTTTCCCACAGGGCTGTCCCACGTGCCACCGTGGTGTGAGTCGATCCTCGGCTTGAAATTCGAGACAGTGCAGGGAAAACAGGTTTCCCTGGAATGAACTGAGACATCTGGGGGACTCTGTGAATGTGGCACGACCCTGGAGTTGCTCTCGCCTTTCCTGTGGAGAGCGCCTCCTCTTGAGATGCGACGGGAACTCCGGGAATTCTTTCCCGACCACGCAGGGAAAGGATCCCTCCTCTCGAGCTAGGAGGCGGAAACGGTGCTCCTCTGGATGTGGGCGGGACTCTCGTGCTTCCTCTCGAGTGGAGACGGGTATGTCGGGGAACTTCTTGAGTTGCAGCAAGGGTGTGAAGGACCCTTTGAAAGTTCCAGAGTTTAGGTGTGATTCACCCGAGACGAATCAGCGGAAATGGGCCTCATCTCGCCAGGAGGAGAGAACCTCCTGGATTTTCTCGAGTTGAGGCAGGTGCTCTCGACTTACGACGGGGACTTCAGGGACCCGCTCTGGTGGCCTCAGGAAAGGCCAGTCCCCATGCGAGTTGCTCGGGGGCGTCTCGGGATTCCTCTCCCGTCGATTCCATGGCCTAAGACCTTGTGTGGAGTGAGTGCAGGAAGCTGAGGATTCCTCTCCTGTGCTGACATGGATCTTGGGGTACCTCTGGAGTCTCCCCTGGGGAGTCAGTCCTCGTCTCGAGTGGGGGCATACACGTGCACTTTCCTCCCGAGCTGTAGCAGCAGTGTCATTCTTCCCGTCGAGTGGATCAAGGGATCAGTGGCTTTCCCTCGAGGCTTTCCCACTTGGCTTTCCCATAGGGCTGTCTCACGTGCCACCGTGGTGTGAGTCGATCCTCGACTTGAAAGTCGAGGCAGTGCAGGGAAAACAGGTTTCCCTGGAATGGACTGAGACATCTGGGGGACTCTGGGAATTGTGACACGACCCTGGAGTTCCTCTCCTCTTTCCTCTGGAGAGCGCCTCCTCTTGAGATGCGACTGGATGGCCGGGAATTCTTTCCCAACCACGCAGGGAAAGGATCCCTCCTCTCAAGCTATGAGGCAGAAACGGGGTTCCTCTGAATGTGGGTGGGACTCTCGTGCTTTCTCTCGAGTGGAGACAGGAATGTCGGGGAACTTTTTGAGTTGCAGCAAGGGTGTGAAGGACCCTTTGGAATTTCCTGAGGTTAGGTGTGATTAGCTCGATACGCCTCAGAGGAAATGGGCCTCATCTCGCCTGGAGCGGAAAACCTTCTGGATTTTCTCGAGTTGCAGCAGGTGCTCTCGATGTACGACGGCTTTTTCAGGGACCTGCTCTGGTGGCCTCAGGAAAGGCCAGTCCCCATGCGAGTTGCTCGGGGGCCTCTCGGGATTCCTCTCCCGTCGATGCCGGGGCCTAAGACCTTGTGTGGAGTCGGTGCAGGAAACTGAGGATTCCTCTCCAGTGCTGACATGGATCTTGGGGTACTTCTGGTGTCTCCCCAGGGGAGTAAGTCCTCGTCTCGAGTGGGGACATGCCCGTGCGCTTTCCTCCCGAGCTGTAGCAGCAGTGTCATGCTTCAATTCGAGTGGATCAAGGGTTCTGTGGTTTCCCTAGAGGCTTTCCCAGGAGGCTTTCCCACGACGCTTTCCCACACGGCTGTCCCTGGTGCCGCCGTTGTGTGAGTCGATCCTCGGCTTGAAAGTCGAGGTAGTGCAGGGAATGGATTGAGACAACTGGGGGACTCTGGGAATGGTGGCCAGACTCTAGAGTTCCTCTCAACTTTTCTGTGGAGAGCGCCTCCTCTTGAGATGCGACGGGAACGCCGGGAATTCTTTCCCGACCACGCAGGGAAATGATCCCTCCTCTCGAGCTATGAGGCGGAATCGGGGCTCCTGTAGATGTGGGCGGGACTCTCGTGCTTCCTCTCGAGTGGAGACGGGTATGTCGGGGAACTTCTTGAGTTGCAGCAAGGTTGTGAAGGACCCTTTGGAAGTTCCAGAGGTGAGGTGTGATTAGCTTCGAGATTCCTCAGCGGAAATGGGCCTCATGTCGCCTGGAGGGGAGACCCTCCTGGATTTTCTCGAGTTGCGGCAGGTGCTCGCGACTTCCGACGGGGACTTCAGGGACCCGCTCTGGTGTCTTCAGGAAAAGCCAGTCCCCATGCAAGTTTCTCGGGGGCTACTCAGGATTCCTCTCCCGTCGAATCCGGGGAGTAAGATCTTGTGTGGATTCGGTTCCGGAACCTTAGGATTCCTCTCCAGTGCTGACATGGATCTTGGGGTATTTCTGGAGTCTCCCCAGGGTAGTCAGTCCTCGTCTCGAGTGGGGGCATGCACGTGCGCATTCCTCCCAGGCTGTTGCAGCAGTGTCAATCTTCCCTTCGCGTGGATCAAGGGATCTGTGGCTTTCCCTCGAGGTTTTCCCACGAGTCTTTCCCACAGGGCTGTCCCTCGTGCCACCGTGGTGTGAGCCGATCCTCGGCTTGAAAGTCGAGGCAGTGCAGGGAAAACAGGTTTCCCTGGAATGGACTGAGACATCTGGGGTACTCTGGGAATGGTGGCACGACCCTGGAGTTCCTCTCGCCTTTCCTATGGAGAGTGCCTGCTCTTGAGATGCGACAGGAAAGCCGGGAATTCTTTCCCGACTACGCAGGTAAAGGATCACTCCTCTCGAGCTAGGAGGCGAAAACGGGGCTCCTCTGTATATGGGCGGGACTCTCGTGCTTCCTCTCGAGTGGAGACAGGTATGTCGGGGAACTTCTTGTGTGCAGCAAGGTTGTGAAGGACCCTTTGGATTTTCCAGATGTTAGATTTGATTAGCCTCGAGAGGCCTCAGCGGAAATGGGCCTCATCTCGCCTGGAGGGGAGAACCTCCTGGATTTTCTCGAGTTGTGGCAGGTGCTCTCGACTTAAGACGGGGACCTCAGGGACCCGCTCTGGTGGCCTCAGGAAAGGCCAGTCCCCATGCGAGTTGCTCTTGGGCCTCTCAGGATTCCTCTCCCGTCGATGCCGGGCCATAAGATCTTGTGTGGATTCGGTGACGGAACCTGAGGATTCCTCTCCAGTGCTGACATGGATCTTGGGGTACTTATGGAGTCTCCCCGGGCAGTCAGTCCTCGTCTCGAGTGGCAGCATGCACGTGCGCTTTCCTCCCGAACTGTAGCAGCAGTGTCATGCTTCCCTTCGCGTGGATCAAGGGATCTGTGGCTGTCCCTCGAGGCTTTCCCACGAGGCTTTCCCACAGGGCTGTCCCACGTGCCACCGTGGTGTGAGTCGATCCTCGGCTTGAAAGTCGAGCCAGTGCAGGGAAAACAGGTTTCCCTGGATTGGACTAAGACATCTGGGGGACTCTGGGAATGGTGACACGACCCTGGAGTTCCTCTCGCCTTTCCTGTGGAGAGCGCCTCCTCTTGAGATGCGACGGGAACACCGGGAATTCTTTCCCGACCACGCAGGGAAAGGATCCCTCCTCTCGAGCTAGGAGGCGGAAACGGGGTTCCTCTGGATGAGGGCGGGACTCTCGTGCTTCCTCTCGAGTGGAGACGGGTATGTCGCGGAACTTCTTGAGTTGCAGCAAGGGTGTGAAGGACCCTTTGGAAGTTTCAGAGGTTAGGTGTGATTAGCCTCGAGACGCCTCAGCGGAAATGGGCCTCATCTCGTCTGAAGGGGAGAACCTCCTGTATTTTCTCGAGTTGCGGCAGGTGCTCTCGACTTACGACGGGGACCTCAGGGACTCGCTCTTGTGTCCTCAGGAAATGTCAGTCCCCAGCGAGTTACTCGGGGTCATCTCGGGATTCCTCTCGCGTCAATGCCGGGGCCTAAGACCTTGTGTACTGTCGCTGCCGGAACCTGAGGATTCCTCTCCAGTGCTGACATGGATTTGGGGTACTTCTGGAGTCTCCCCAGGGGAGTCAGTCTTCGTCTCGAATTGGGGCATTCACGAGCTATTTCTTCTCGAGCTGTAGCAGCAGTGTCGCGCTTCCCTTCGCGTGGATCAAGGGATCTGTGTCTTTCCCGCTAGGCTTTCCCACAGGGCTGTCCCACGTGCCACCGTGGTGTGAGTCGATCCTCGGCTTGAAATTCGAGGCAGTGCAGGGAAACAGGTTTCCCTGGAATAGACTGAGACATCTGGGGGACTCTGGGAATGGTGGCACGACCCTGGAGTTCCTCTCGCCTTTCCTGTGGAGAGCGCCTCCTCTTGAGATGCGACGGAAACGCCGGGAATTCTTTCCCGACCACGCAGGGGAAGGATCCCTCCTCTCGAGCTAGGAGGCGGAAACGGGGCTCCTCTGGATGAGGGCGGGACTCTCGTGCTTCCTGTCGAGTGGAGACAGGTATGTCGCGGAACTTCTTGAGTTGCAGCAAGGGTGTGAAGGACCCTTTGGAAGTTCCAGAGTTTAGGTGTGATTAGCCTCGAGACGCCTCAGCGGAAATGGGCCTCACCTCGCCTGGAGGGGAGAACCTCCTGGATTTTCTCGAGTTGCGGCAGGTGCTCTCAACTTACGACGGGGTCCTCAGGGACCCGCTCTGGTGGCCTCAGCAAAGGCCAGTCCCCATGCGAGTTGCTCGGGGGCCTCTCAGGATTCCTCTCCCGTCGATGCCGGGGGCCTAAGACTGCCGGGAGCCAGTGTGAGGAAGCCCGCCCGTGACAAGGTTATGAGGAAGGAAGCTGACATACGCAAGGCGTGCTCAGACTTCAGGGACCCCTCTGGAAATTTTTAAGCATGTACCCCAACAAAAATCTGCCGGTTTTTGTGCTCTGCTTTTTCACTCTTCTGACCTTTTCTGGAAAAAGTCAATTCAGCGCGATAGTCTTCTGCATTTGAAAGAGTGTTTCAATCCAAAAACCCTCTGATGGCTTTCTAGCCTGCCTGTAGGACTCGTACAGCTGCGCTTGTGATTGTTTGAGGCCTCCTGACCGCAGGAGGCACAGGAAGCTTAAAACATCCTAGGAATGCAGGAGCTTTCGAGGAGTCAAAATCTTTAGAATAGGACTGATTAAAAGTTTCATTTTTTGGGTCAATGCTTGCTGCCAAATTTTCATATACTTTATTTTTAGATATAGTTGGTATATAGAAAAACAAGTAGTAGACCTGGTATTAGCAACATTAGATCTTTGAGTTAAGCACCTTCTTTGTTATAACCCACTGCACCTTTGTTCTATAGAGATGTAACTTTAATGCTTTAAGGAGATGCAGATTAAAGAAAAACACTTCAGGGGAAACAAAATTAACATTCATTAAGGAAGAGAGCCAAAATGTGTTAACAAGCCTCTTGGCCAGAAGATAATGTAAATCACCTGAGACCTTTTGTATACAAAATGATATACAGAAAGAATCTGGGTTGTGAACGCTACATAATTTTGTGTTATCCATTGATCTCCATGTTTTATCAAAAGTATAAAAGGCCTTCTGAACAAGAAAGGAGGAGGCCAGGGGCCGGGGTCCAGTTTCTCGGACCAGCTTCTCGAACTAGTCTCTCAGCCTGGTTTCTTGGGACTCTGGCTCCCCCCGTGTCTTTCTCTCTCTTTCTTCTTCTCTACCTTTCCTTCTCTCTGCTCTTTACTTTAACTTCAGGCTGAATCTCCACCTGGAGTGCGGAGGCTCGCCAGGTCTACTTACTTGCCCTGGCTGTTAAGACCCCCACGAAAGGGAGCTTAAGGCGAGGCACCCTTAGATATTCAAGCGGGCGCCGGTGGCCCAACGTAGGTGGTGCAAATTCCTTGTCTGGAATTTTATTGGCCTTCCGCGTAAACCAAGCTATTCAGCCCTCTTCCTCCACTTAATCTTCTTACTACACTATAGTTTCCTAATCTAATCTTACATTAATAAATAAACAAGTCTTTCCACGCCAACGCCGTCCACCCTTCGAATTCCCTGGATCCACCGGGGCTGGACCCCGGCATAAGACCTTGTGTGGAGTCAATGCCGGAACCTGAGGATTCCTCTCCAGTGCTGACATGGATCTTGGGGTACTTCTGGAGTCTCCCCAGGGGAGTCAGTCTTCGTCGCGATTGGGGGCATGCACGTGCGCTTTCCTCCCGAGCTGTAGCAGCAGTGTCATGCTCTCCTTCGCGTGGATCAAGGGATCTGTGGCTTTCCCACGAGGCTTCCCACAGGGCTGTCCCACGTGCCACCGTGGTGTGAGTCGATCCTCGGCTTGAAAGTGGAGGCAGTGCATGGAAAACAGGTTTCCCTGGAATGGACTGAGACATCTGGGGGACTCTGGGAAAGGTGGCACGACCCTGGAGTTCCTCTCGCCTTTTCTGTGGAGAGCACCTCCTCTTGAAATGCGACGGAAAAGCCAGGAATTCTTTCCCGACCACGCAGGGAAAGGATCCCTCCTCTCGAGCTAGTAGGCTGAAACGGGGCTCCTCTGGATGTGGGCGGGACTCTCGTGCTTCCTCTCGAGTGGAGACGGGTATGTCGGGGAACTTCTTGAGTTGCAGCAAGGGTGTGAAGGACCCTTTGGAAGTTCCAGAGTTTAGGTGTGATTAGCCTCGAGACGTCTCAGCGGAAATGGGCCTCATCTCGCCTGGAGGGGAGAACCTCCTGGATTTTCTCGAGTTGCGGCAGGTGCTCTCGACTTACGACGGGGACCTCAGGGACCCGATCTGGTGGCCTCAGGAAAGGCCAGTCCCCATGCGAATTGCTCCAGGGCCTCTCGGGATTCCTCTCCCGTCGATGCCGGGGCCTAAGACCTTGTGTGGACACTGTGCCGGAACCTGAGGATTCCTCTCCAGTGCTGACATGATCTTGAGGTACTTCTGGAGTTTCCCCAGGGGAGTCAGTCCTCGTCTCGAGTGGGGGCATGCACGTGCGCTTTCCTCCCGAGCTGTCGGAGCAGTGTCACGCTTCCCTTCGAGTGGATCAAGGGATCTGTGGCTTTCCCTCAAGGCTTTCCCCAGAGGCTTTCCCATGAGGGTTTCCCACGTGGCTTTCCCACAGGACTGTCCCACGTGCCACCGTGGTGTGAGTCGATCCTCGGCTTGAAAGTCGAGGCAGTGCAGGGAAAACAGGTTTCCCTGGAATGGACTGAGACATCTGGGAGACTCTGGGAATGGTGGCACGACCCTGGAGTTCCTCTCGCCTTTCCTGTGGAGATCGCCTCCTCTTGAGATGAGACGGGAATGCCGGGAATTCTTTCCCGACCACGCAGTTAAAGGATCAATCCTCTCGAGCTAGGAGGCGGAAATGGGGCTCCTCTGGATGTGGGCGGGACTCTCGTGCTACCTCTCGAGTGGAGACGGGTATGTCGGCGAACTTCTTGAGTTGCAGCAAGGGTGTTAAGGACCCTTTGGAAGTTCCAGAGGTTAGATGTGATTAGCCTTGAGACGCCTCAGCGGAAATGGGCCTCGTCTCACCTGGAGGGGAGAACCTCCTGGATTTTCTCGAGTTGTGGCAGGTGCTCTCGACTTGCGACGGGGACCTCAGGGACCCACTCTGCTGGCCTCAGGAAAGGCCAGTCCCCATGCAAGTTGCTCGGGGCCTCTCGGGATTCCTCTCCTGTCGATGCCGGGGCCTAAGAACTTGTGTGGAGTTGGTGCCAGAACCTGAGGATTCCTCTCCAGTGCTGACGTGGATCTTGGGGAACTTCTGGAGTCTCTCCCAGGGGAGTCAGTCCTCCTCTCGAGTGGGGGCATGCACGTATGATTTCCTCCCGAGCTGTAGCAGCGGTGTCACTCTTCCCTTCGAGTGGATCAATGGATCTGTGGCTTTCCTTCGAGGCTTTCCCAAGAGGCTTTCCCACGATTCTTTCCCACAGGGCTGTCCCACCTGCCACCGTGGTGTGAGTCGATCCTCGGCTTCAAAGTCGAGACAGTGCAGGGAAAACAGGTTTCCCTGGAATGGACTGAGACACCTGGGGGACTCTGGGAATGGTGTCACGACCCTGGAGTACCTCTCGCCTTTCCTGTGGAGAGCGCCTCCTCTTGAGGTGCGACGGGAACGCCAGGAATTCGTTTCCGACCACGCAGGGAAAGCATTCCTCCTCTCGAGCTATGAGGCGGATACGGGTCTCCTCTGGATGTGAGCGGGACTCGTGTGCTTCCTCTGGAGTGGAGACAGGTATGTCGGGGAACTTCTTGATTTACAGCAAGCGTGTGAAATACCCTTTGGAAGTTCCAGAGATTAGGTGTGATTAGCCTCGAGACGCCTCAGCGGAAATGGGCCTCATCTCGCCTGGAGGGGAGAACCTCCTGGTTTTTCTCGAGTTGCGGCAGGTGCTCTCGACTTAAGACGGGGACCTCAGGGACCCGCTCTGGTGGCCTCAGGAAAGGCCAGTCCCCATGCGAGTTACTCGGGGGCCTCCCGGGATTCCTCACCCGTCCATGCCGGGGCATAAGACCTTGTGCGGAACGGTGCTGGAACCTGAGGATTCCTCTCCAGTGCTGACATGGATATTGGGGTACTTCTGGAGTCTCCCCAGGGGAGTCAGTCCTTGTCTCCAGTGGGGGCATGCACGTGCCATTACCTCCCGAGCTGTAGCAGCAGTGTCATGCTTCCCTTCGCTTGGATCAAGGGATCTGTGCTTTCTCTCTAGGCTTTCCTCGAGGCTTTCCCATGAGGCTAACCCACAGGGCTGTCCCACCTTCCACCGTGGTGTGAGTTGATCCTCGACTTGATAGTCGAGGTAGTGCAGGGAAAACAGGTTTCCCTGGAATCGACGGAGACATCTGGTGTCTCTGGGAATGGTGCACGACCCTGGAGTTCCTCTCGCCTTTCCTGTGGAAAGCGTGTCTTCTTGAGTTGCGACGGGAACGCCGGGAATTCTTTCCCGACCACGCAGGGAAAGGATCCTTCCTCTCGACCTATGAGGCGGAAACAGGGCTCCTCTGGATGTGGGCGGGACTCTCGTGTTTCCTCTGGAGTGGAGACGGGTATGTCGGGGAACTTCTTGAGTTGCAGCAAGGGTGTGAAGGACCCTTTCGGAGTTCCAGAGATTAGGTGTGATTAGCCTCGAGATGCCTCAGCGGAAATGGGCTTCATCTCGCCTGAAGGGGAGAACTCCCTGGGTTTTCTCGAGTTTCGGCAGGTGCTCTCAACTTACGAAGGGGACCTCAAGGACCCGCTCTGGTGGCCTCAGGAAAGGCCAGTCCCCATGCGAGTTGCTCGGGGGCCTCTGAGGATTCCTGTCCCGTCGATGCCGGGGCCTAAGATCTTGTGTGGAGTCGGTGCCGGAACCGGAGCATTCCTCTCCAGTGCTGACATGGATCTTGGGGTACTTCTGGAGTCTCCCCAGGCGCGTCAGTCCTCGTCTGCAGTGGGGCATGCACGTGCACTTTCCTCCCGAGCTGTAGCAGCAGTGTCGCGCTACCCTTCGCGTGGATCAAGGGATCTGTGGCTTTCCCTCCAGGCTTTCCCACGAGGCTTTCCCACGAGGCTTTCCCACAGGGCTGTCCCACGTGCCACCGTGGTGTGAGTCGATCCTCGGCTTGAAAGTCGAGGCAGTGCAGGGAAAACAGGTTTCATGGAATGGACTAAGACATCTGGGGGACCTCTGGGAATGGTGGCACGACCCTGGAGTTCCTCTCGCCTTTCCTGTGGAGAGCGCCTCCTCTTGAGATGCGCC
>NW_017218763.1:0-11732 GCF_001704415.2 Capra hircus | reverse complement strand
TGCCGACGAGAGCTAGTGAGGCTTAGGCTGTCTGGAACATTCTTGGATCCTGTGGGGAAAATATCCTGTGCACACATCTGGATACTGGGCCTAGAGGCCAAATTTTGCATTTCTTTCCCGGGAGCCCTAACGTGGTGTGACTTAGCAACTGCTTGAAAATCCATCCCATTGCTGTTTTCCTCCTTCTGACAGAGCTAGCTTTGTTCCCTGCTTTGGGATATCTCAACGAAGGGCCGGTCCATAGCTACTCGCCTGGGCCCATTGGATGTGCAAGGTGCCTCGACTAGGTGACCCTAGCATGGCACTCAGCCGCTCAGACACACTCCGAGGCTTCTTTCTCATGGGAAGCACTGCTCCAACCTAGGAATGTGTCTGCAATGCTTGGAAAGTGCAGTGAGACACACAGCCCTGACTCTGCAATTGAGGCCCTCAGAGCAAGCCTGCAGCTCTGATGTCTGAGAAGCAAAACACTTGCTGCAAAGAGAGGCCTGAAAACACACTCTCTGTGGATGACTTTCCTTCCTCTAAGGAAGATAGTTTTCCCAGTCTCCTGCTTCCTGAATGTCACACAGCTGGAATGCGCTTGCTTGGAGGTCGTGATTCAGTGGCAATGACCCCTGAGGCCCTTTGCCCAGGGAGGGCTCCCACACTCACAGGCAAATCAAAGCAACTTCCAAGTGAGTCAGCTCTTCACATCAAGTGGCCAAAGTATTGGAGTTTCAGGTTCAGTATTAGTCCTTCCAATGTATATTCAGACCTGATTTCCTTTAGGATGGAGTGGTTGCGTCTCCTTGTAGTCTAAGCGACCTACAAGCATCTTCTCCAACACCACAGTTCAAAAGCATCCAATTTTCAGCTGTCACTTTCTTTATAGTACATCTTTCATATCCATCCATGACATATGGAAAAACCATAGCCTTGACTGGATGGATCTTTGTTGGCAAAGCAACGTCTCGGCTTTAATATGCTGTCTAGTTTGGTCATCACTTTTCTTCCAAGTCATAAATATGTTTTAAGTTCATGGAGGCAGCCATCACCTGCAGTGATTTCCAAGCCCCCAAAATAGTCTGCTGCTGTTTCCAATGTTTTCCCATCTATTTGCCATGAAGTGATGAGACTGGATGCAATGATTTTAGTTTTCTGAATGCTGAGCTTTAAGCTAACTTTTTCACTCTCCTCTTTCACTTTCATCAGGAGACTCTTTAGTTCTTCTTCACTTTCTGCCATAAGGGTGGTGTCATCTGCATATCTGAGATTCTTGATATTTTCTCCCAGCAATCTGGATTCCAGCGTGTGCTTCCTCCAGCCAGTGTTTCTCATGATGTACTCTGCATATAAGTTAAATAAGCAGCAGGGTGACAATATACAGCCTTGACATATTCCTTTTCCTATTTAGAACCAGTCTGTTGTTCCATGTCCAGTTCGAACTGTTTCTTCCTGACCTGCATACAGGTTTCTCAAGAGACAGGTCAGGTGGTCTGGTATTCCCATCTCTTTCAGAATTTTTCCCAGTTTATTGTGATCCACACAGTCAAAGGCTTTGGCATAGTCAATAAAGCAGAAATAGATGTCTTTTTCTGAACTCTCTTGCTTTTTTCAAATTGGATCAGTGGATGTTGGCAGTTTGATCTCTGGTTTCTCTGCATTTTTTTAAATCCCTCTTGAACATTTTGGAAGTTCACAGTTCATGTGAACTTGGAGAAATTTGAGCATTACTTTACTAGTGTGTGAGATGAGTGCAATTGTGCAGCAGCTTGAATATTCTTTGTCATTTGCCTTTCTTTGGGATTGGAATGAAAACTGACCTAATGAGGCATATGGACCAGTCAGCATATGCAATTGAAAACATCTAGTCATTAGGTCAGTTTTCATTCCAATCCCAAAGAAGGCAATGACAAAGAATATTCAAGCTGCTGCACAATTGCACTCATCTCACACACTAGTAAAGTAATGCTCAAAAATTCTCCAAGTTCACATGAACTGTGAACCAAATGTTCAAGAGGGATTTAAAAAAAATGCAGAGAAACCAGAGATCAAACTGCCAACATCACTGGATCATTGAAAAAAGCAAGAGAGTTCCAGAAAAAAAGACATCTATTTCTGCTTTATTGACTATGCCAAAGCCTTTGACTGTGTGGATCACAATAAACTGGGAAAAATTCTGAAAGAGATGGGAATACCAGACCACCTGACCTGTCTCTTGAGAAACCTGTATGCAGGTCAGGAAGAAACAGTTCGAACTGGACATGGAACAACAGACTGGTTCTATAATAGGAAAAGGAATATGTCAAGGCTGTATATTGTCAGCCCTGCTTATTTAACTTATATGCAGAGTACATCATGAGAAACACTGGGCTGGAGGAAGCACACGCTGGAATCCAGATTGCTGGGAGAAATATCAAGAATCTCAGATATGCAGATGACACCACCCTTATGGCAGAAAGTGTATAAGAACTAAAGAGTCTCCTGATGAAAGTGAAAGAGGAGAGTGAAAAAGTTAGCTTAAAGCTCAGCATTCAGAAAACTAAAATCATTGCATCCAGTCTCATCACTTCATGGCAAATAGATGGGAAAACATTGGAAACAGCAGCAGACTATTTTGGGGGGCTTGGAAATCACTGCAGGTGATGGCTGCCTCCATGAACTTAAAACATATTTATGACTTGGAAGAAAAGTGATGACCAAACTAGACAGCATATTAAAAAGCCGAGACGTTGCTTTGCCAACAAAGATCCATCCAGTCAAGGCTATGGTTTTTCCATATGTCATGGATGGATATGAAAGATGTACTATAAAGAAAGTGACAGCTGAAAATTGGATGCTTTTGAACTGTGGTGTTGGAGAAGATGCTTGTAGGTCGCTTAGACTACAAGGAGACGCAACCACTCCATCCTAAAGGAAATCAGGTCTGAATATACATTGGAAGGACTAATACTGAACCTGAAACTCCAATACTTTGGCCACTTGATGTGAAGAGCTGACTCACTTGGAAGTTGCTTTGATTTGCCTGTGAGTGTGGGAGCCCTCCCTGGGCAAAGGGCCTCAGGGGTCATTGCCACTGAATCACGACCTCCAAGCAAGCGCATTCCAGCTGTGTGACATTCAGGAAGCAGGAGACTGGGAAAACTATCTTCCTTAGAGGAAGGAAAGTCATCCACAGAGAGTGTGTTTTCAGGCCTCTCTTTGCAGCAAGTGTTTTGCTTCTCAGACATCAGAGCTGCAGGCTTGCTCTGAGGGCCTCAATTGCAGAGTCAGGGCTGTGTGTCTCACTGCACTTTCCAAGCATTGCAGACACATTCCTAGGTTGGAGCAGTGCTTCCCATGAGAAAGAAGCCTCGGGAGTGTGTCTGAGCGGGCTGAGTGCCATGCTAGGGTCACCTAGTCGAGGGCACCTTGCACATCCAATGGGCCCCAGGCGAGTAGCTATGGACCGGCCTTCGGTGAGAATCCAAACAGGAACAAAGCAGCTCTGTCAGAAGAGAAAACACAATATGATCAAGCAGGCTAAGTCACACCACTAGCCCGGAAAGAAATAAATTTTCTAGGCAGATCAATGTTCACAATATTCCCTCAAGAATGTGAGCAGCCTGACTCTTATCCGGGAAATATCTTGCACACATCTGGATACTGGCTAGAGGCCAAATTTGCATTCTTCCCCCTAACGTGGTGTGACAGCAACTGCTGAAAATCCATCCATTGCTGTTTTCCTCCTTCTGACAGAGCTAGCTTTGTTCCCTGCTTTGGGATGTCTCAACCGAAGGGCCGGTCCATAGCTACTCGCCTGGGGCCCATTGGATGTGCAAGGTGCCCTCGACTAGGTGACCCTAGCATGGCACTCAGCCCGCTCAGACACACTCCCGAGGCTTCTTTCTCATGGGAAGCACTGCTCCAACCTAGGAATGTGTCTGCAATGCTTGGAAAGTGCAGTGAGACACACAGCCCTGACTCTGCAATTGAGGCCCTCAGAGCAAGCCTGCAGCTCTGATGTCTGAGAAGCAAAACACTTGCTGCAAAGAGAGGCCTGAAAACACACTCTCTGTGGATGACTTTCCTTCCTCTAAGGAAGATAGTTTTCCCAGTCTCCTGCTTCCTGAATGTCACACAGCTGGAATGCGCTTGCTTGGAGGTCGTGATTCAGTGGCAATGACCCCTGAGGCCCTTTGCCCAGGGAGGGCTCCCACACTCACAGGCAAATCAAAGCAACTTCCAAGTGAGTCAGCTCTTCACATCAAGTGGCCAAAGTATTGGAGTTTCAGGTTCAGTATTAGTCCTTCCAATGTATATTCAGACCTGATTTCCTTTAGGATGGAGTGGTTGCGTCTCCTTGTAGTCTAAGCGACCTACAAGCATCTTCTCCAACACCACAGTTCAAAAGCATCCAATTTTCAGCTGTCACTTTCTTTATAGTACATCTTTCATATCCATCCATGACATATGGAAAAACCATAGCCTTGACTGGATGGATCTTTGTTGGCAAAGCAACGTCTCGGCTTTTTAATATGCTGTCTAGTTTTGGTCATCACTTTTCTTCCAAGTCATAAATATGTTTTAAGTTCATGGAGGCAGCCATCACCTGCAGTGATTTCCAAGCCCCCCAAAAATAGTCTGCTGCTGTTTCCAATGTTTTCCCATCTATTTGCCATGAAGTGATGAGACTGGATGCAATGATTTTAGTTTTCTGAATGCTGAGCTTTAAGCTAACTTTTTCACTCTCCTCTTTCACTTTCATCAGGAGACTCTTTAGTTCTCTATACACTTTCTGCCATAAGGGTGGTGTCATCTGCATATCTGAGATTCTTGATATTTCTCCCAGCAATCTGGATTCCAGCGTGTGCTTCCTCCAGCCCAGTGTTTCTCATGATGTACTCTGCATATAAGTTAAATAAGCAGGCTGACAATATACAGCCTTGACATATTCCTTTTCCTATTAAGAACCAGTCTGTTGTTCCATGTCCAGTTCGAACTGTTTCTTCCTGACCTGCATACAGGTTTCTCAAGAGACAGGTCAGGTGGTCTGGTATTCCCATCTCTTTCAGAATTTTTCCCAGTTTATTGTGATCCACACAGTCAAAGGCTTTGGCATAGTCAATAAAGCAGAAATAGATGTCTTTTTTTCTGGAACTCTCTTGCTTTTTCAATGATCCAGTGGATGTTGGCAGTTTGATCTCTGGTTTCTCTGCATTTTTTAAATCCCTCTTGAACATTTGGAAGTTCACAGTTCATGTGAACTTGGAGAATTTTGAGCATTACTTTACTAGTGTGTGAGATGAGTGCAATTGTGCAGCAGCTTGAATATTCTTTGTCATTGCCTTTCTTTGGGATTGGAATGAAAACTGACCTAATGACTAGGTGTTTTCAATTGCATATGCTGAAAGAACTGGCTGTGCAGTTTGAAGGAAAAAAAAAAAATCATTTTAACCCATTTTCTCTGAAGTGCAAGGCATATCATGGCCATCCCTGAATCATAAAGTCACCTTTTCTTATGTAGTCATAGTTTCATGCCTAAATTATAGGCCAACTCATGCTCAAATGGGACTCTGATGTCAGGGGCAGATCAACTAATAAAAAGCTTGGATTGTCCCTCTGGAGGAAAGTGAGATCTTGGTCCCACAGAAGAATCTGAAGGGTTAAGGGAACTTGCAAGAGTGGGAAAGCTTAGTCCATCCTACATGTACCAAAATCTTAAATAAGGCTTATTTACTTTACCGAAGTAAAAAAACAGATGATGAAAACAATTATAAATCAATGAAAGGTAAAGAAACTCATAGTCTGTTATCAAAAATTGCATTCTAAGAAAACTTTGTGCTCTTAACCTAGAGAGGAGACTAAATTCCATCTGGTACCAGCTTACCAGAAGACAAACAAACAAACAAACAAATTATCAGTAAGCTTAAAAAAGTATATTCCATATATCTTGAAGTAGCAGTATTTCTGCAAAGGCATCAGTGTGAAACCATAGAGGACATGGTTAAAACCTGATTAAATAGAAATTGACAATGTAATCTGGTCACTGCTGCGACTTGAAATGCTTTAATATGATAACTGGAATTATAACTGACAGCATTTGACCAGGACATATCAGATTTTCACGGATGTCACATAATTTCTAGGATATCTATATTAGGAACTGAAGGAATCTTTGAACCTAGGAAAGAAAACAACAGTCTCAAAGGCCCTTGCTGAATCATCTATCAGCAAGGAATGTCTTTGCAAGGATCGCAAAGTGAAGGGAAAATACACCGACCTGCCTCTGCAACTTCGGTCCTCTGAGCAGATCTGGAGGTCTCCCTTTGTATAAGCTAACCTGTTCCTTCCAAATAGAGGTTTGCAACACAAAACAAGTGGCCGCCTATTCTTCCCGAAGGAGGCTCTCTTTCCCCACATCCTGCGAACTCCCTTTCCCAGCCTCCTGGAAAAGCGCTTCTTGCAGTTCCTTTCAGAAAATCCTATGGACGGAGAAGCCTGGTAGGCTGCAGTCCGTGGGGTCGCTGAGGGTCGGACACGACTGAGCGACTGCACTTTCATTTTCACTTTCATGCATTGGAGAAGGCAATGGCAACCCACTTACTGTTCTTGCCTGGAGAATCCCAGGACGGGGGGAGCCTAGTGGCTACCGTCTATGGCGTCGCACAGAGTTGAACACGACTGAAGCAACTTAACAGCAGCAGCAGCAGCAGTTCCTTTCTTAGGGGCAGTTATCCCTGAGATTGGGACCTGGAAAGGCAGAGCCACCTCCACACACACGTCTTTTTTGTCTCCTTTCCTCTGGAGGAGAGCTCTAGTGAGCCTAGGTCTGTCAGGAAAATTCTTGGCTTTGACAGGATCACACCCGGTGTGTGAACCTGCATACCTGACCTAGGGGCCACAGGGCACCTGTTTTGCTCGAGTGGGTCCTGGAGGGGTGCAGCATAGCAAGAGCTTAAAAATCCATCCAATTTGTCTTTTTTTTTTTTACCTCAGAGAGAACGAGTTTGCTCCACCTCCACCCTTTGGCAGTGTGGAGGGAAGAGGGTACCACCCTCTCCCAAAGGGGACATAGGGCCTACCAGGAGAGAAAGGCCCCTTGAGGAGCTGAGCCCAGGTAGGCAGCCAGTGATGTCAAGCACACTCCCGCTGCTTGCTTCTTCATGGGCACTCCCACGATCTGCTAGGAATGTCTTTGCAAGGATCTCAAAGGGAAGGGAAGATACATGGCCCTGTCTCTGGAACTTCAGTCCTCTGAGCAGATCTGGAGGTCTTGAGCTGTATAAGCAAACCTGTTCCTTCCAAATAGAGGCTTGCAAACACACCCCCGGTGGTTGCCTCTTCTTCCCCGAAGAAGTCTTTCTTTCCCCACATGCTGCGAACTCCCTGTCCCAACCTCCAAGGATAGCGCTTCTTGCCATTCCTTTCTTAGAGGCAGTTATCTCTGAGCCTGGGGCCGTAGGGAGTAGCCCCACACTCACAGGGAAAGGCAAAGACTCCTCCATACATCTCCTCTATCCCCTTTGCTCCGGAGGAGAGCTCTAGTGAGCCTAGGTCTTTCAGGAAAATTCTTGGCTTGGACAGGATCTCACCCTGTTTGTGAAGCTGCATACCCAACCAGGGGCCACAGAGCACCTGTTTCAGTAAAGTGGGCCCTGAAAGGGTGCAGCCTAGCAAGAGCTTGAAAATCCATTCAATTGCTGTTTTTGTACCTCTGACAGAGCGAGCTTGGCTCCACCCTTTGGCAGTGAGGAGAAAAGAGGCATGACACCCTCCCCAAGGGGACATGGGGCCTACTTCGAGAGGAAGCTGCAACTCGAGAAAATCCAGGAGGTTCTCCCCTCCAGGCGAGATGAGGCCCATTTCCGCTGAGGCGTCTCGAGGCTAACCACAACTAACCTCTGGAACTTCGAAAGGGTCCTTCACACCCTTGCTGCAAGTCAAGAAGTTCTCCGACATACCCATCTCCACTCGAGAGGAAGGACGAGGGTCCCACCCACATCCAGCGGAGCCCCGTTTCCGCCTCGTAGCTCGAGAAGAGGGATCCTTTCCCTTCATCGTCGGGAAAGAATTCCCGGGCTTCCCGTCGCATCTCAAGAGGAGGCACTCTCCACAGGAAAGGCGAGAGGAACTCCAGGGCCTTGCCAGCATTCCAAGAGTCCCCCAGATGTCTCCGTCCATTCCAGAAGAACCTGCTTTCCCTTCACTGCCTCGACGTTCACGCCGAGTATAGACTCACACCACCGTGACATGTGGGACAGCCCTGTTCGAAAGCCTCATGGGAAAGCCTTGATGCAAAGCGACTGATCCCTTGAACCACATGTCGGCACGCGTGACACTGCTGCTACAGCTTGTGAGGAAATCGCAGGTGCATGCCCCCACACGAGATGAGGACTGACTCCCCTGGTGAGACTCCAGAAGTATGGAAAGATTCATGTCAGCACTGGAGAGGCATCCTCAGGGTCTGGCCCCGACTCCACACATGGTCTTAGGCACCGGCATCGATGGGAGAGGAATCCCTATAGGCCCCATGGTAACTCGCATGGGGACTGGCCTTTCCTGAGGCCACCAGAGCGAGTCCCTGAGGTCCCCGTTGTAACTCGAGAGCACCTACCACAACTCGGTAAAATCCAGGAGGTTCTCCCCTCCAGGCGAGATGAGGCCCATTTCCGCTGAGGCGTCTCAAAGCTAATCACACCTAACCTCTGGAACTTCCAAAGGGTCCTTCACACCCTTGCTGCAACTCAAGAAGTTCCCCGACATACCCGTCTCCACTCGAGAGGAAGCACGAGAGTCCCGCCCACATTCAGAGGAGCCCCTTTTCTCCCTCATAGCTCGAGACGAGGGATCCTTTCACTGTGTGTCGGGAAAGAATTCCTGGGGTTCCCGTCGCATCTCCAAAGGAGGCGCTCTCACAGGAAAGGCGAGAGGAACTCCAGGGTCGTGCCACCATTCCCAGAGTCCCCCAGATATCTCAGTCCATTCCAGGGAAACCTGTTTTCCCTGCACTGCCTCGACTTTCAAGCCGAGGATCGACTCACACGACGGTGGCACGTGGGATAGCCCTGTCGGAAAGCCTCATGGGAAATCCTCTTGGGAAAGCCTCGAGGGAAAGCCACAGATCCTTTGATCCACGGAAGGGAAGCGTGACACTGCTGCTACATCTCGGGAGGAAAGCGCACGTGCATGCCCCCACTCGAGACAAGGACTCACTCCCCTGGGGAGACTCCAGAAGTACCCCAAGATCCATGTCAGCACTGGAGAGGAATCCTCAGGTTCTGGCACCATCTCCACACAAGGTCTTAGGCCTCGGCATCGACGGGAGAGGAATCCCGAGAGGACCCCGAGCAATTCGCATGGGGACTGGTCTTTCCTGAGGCCACCAGAGCAGGTCCCTGAGGTCCCGGTCGTAAGTTGTGAGCACCTGCCTCAACTGGAGAAAATCCAGGTGGTTCTTCCCTCAGGCGAGATGAGGCCCATTTCCGCTGAGCCATATCCAGGCTAATCACACCTAACATGTGGAACTTCCAAAAGTCCTTCACACCCTTGCTGCAACTCAAGAAACTTCCCCGACATACCCGTCTCCAGAGGAGAGGAAGCACGAGAGTCCCGCCCACATCCAGAGGAGCCCCGTTTCCGCCTCCTAGTTCGAGAGGAGGGATCCTTTTTCCCTACTGTGTGAAAAATTTCCAGTCCCATGCGAGTTGCTAGGGCCTCTCAGGATTCCTCTCCCGTCAGGGCTAAGACGGTGGAGTCAGAACCTGAGGATTCCTCTCCAGTGCTGACATGAGGGGTACTTCTGGAGTCTGCCGGGGAGTCAGTCCTCGCTCGAGTGCATGCACGTGCGCTTTCCTCCGAGAGTAGCAGCAGTGTAACGCTCCCTTCGCATGGATCAAAGGATCTGTGGCTTTCCCTCGAGGCTTTCCCACGAGGCTTTCCCAACAGGGGTGTCCCACGTGCCACCGTGTGTGAGTCAATCCTCGGCGTGAATGTCGAGGCAGTGCAGGGAAAACAGGTTTCCCTGTAATGGACTGAGATATCTGGGGGACTCTTGGAATGTTGGCACGACCCTGGAGTTCCTCTCGCCTTTCCTGTGAGAGCGCCTCCTCTTTGAGATGCGGCGGGAACGGCGGGAATCCTTTCCCGATGAAGCAGGGAAAGGATCCCTCATTCTCGACTACGAGGGGAAATGGGGCTCCTCTGGATGTGGGCGGGACCCGTGCTTCCTCTCGAGTGAAGACGGGTTTTGTCGGGGAACTTCTTGAGTTGCAGCAAGGGTGTGAAGGACCCTTTGGAAGTTCCACAGGTTAGGTGTGATTAGCCTCGAGACACCTCAGCGGAAATGGGCCTCATCTCGCCTGGAGGGGAGAACCTCCTGGATTTTACCGAGTTGTGGTAGGTGCTCTCGAGTTACGACGGGACCTCAGGGACTCGCTCTGGTGGCCTCAGGAAAGGCCAGTCCCCATGCGAGTTACCATGGGCCTATAGGGATTCCTCTCCCATCGATGCCGGTGCCTAAGACCTGTGTGGGAGTCGGGGCCAGACCCTGAGGATGCCTCTCCAGTGCTGACATGAATCTTTCCATACTTCTGGAGTCTCACCAGGGGAGTCAGTCCTCATCTCGTGTGGGGGCATGCACCTGCGATTTCCTCACAAGCTGTAGCAGCAGTGTCACGCTTGCCGACATGTGGTTCAAGGGATCAGTCGCTTTGCATCGAGGCTTTCCCACGAGGCTTTCGAACAGGGCTGTCCCACATGTCACGGTGGTGTGAGTCTATCTCGGCGTGAACGTCGAGGCAGTGAAGGGAAAGCAGGTTCTTCTGGAATGGACGGAGACATCTGGGGGACTCTTGGAATGCTGGCAAGGCCCTGGAGTTCCTCTCGCCTTTCCTGTGGAGAGTGCCTCCTCTTGAGATGCGACGGGAAGGCCGGAATTCTTTCCCGACGATGAAGGGAAAGGATCCCTCTTCTCGAGCTACGAGGCGGAAACGGGGCTCCGCTGGATGTGGGTGGGACCCTCGTCCTTCCTCTCGAGTGGAGATGGGTATGTCGGAGAACTTCTTGACTTGCAGCAAGGGTGTGAAGGACCCTTTCGAAGTTCCAGAGGTTAGTTGTGATTAGCCTCGAGACGCTCAGCGGAAATGGGCCTCATCTCGCCTGGAGGGGAGAACCTCCTGGATTTTCTCGAGTTGCAGCTTCCTCTCGAAGTAGGCCCCATGTCCCCTTGGAGGGTGTCATGCCTCTTTCTCCTCACTGCCAAGGGTGGAGCCAAGCTCGCTCTGTCAGAGGTACAAACCAGCAATTGAATGGATTTTCAAGCTCTTGCTAGGCTGCACCCTTTCAGGCCCACTTTACTGAAATCTTTTGAATATAACAGCGGTTTGCTCTTGTGGCCCCGTTGGTTTATGTGTGTTTATTCTAGCTCGCTCAAATTCCAACTGACGTGGATCAACTGCTGTATGGATCCTTGTTCTCCTGCTAAGAACCTCAAAGAATTTTTCCTGAAGACCTAGGTTACTATCGTACTCATACTAGCATCTTCTTCCCAGGTCGGCCCTAGGTGCAATATTTGGGTGCCCATGTTGATCCACCACTTTTGCGAATAAAGTATATAGGTGATGAATGATCGGAGGAAAGTGTATTTGCTTTAATTTCCTTGATAGTACCAGTGTGTGAGGCTTTACTCCCTACGCTCCCAGGGCTCAGGAGACAACTTTGCTAAAAAGCCTCTAAGAAAGAAGTTGTTCTATGGCTACATTCGGCATTCT